>NW_028225754.1:0-177283 GCF_052327205.1 Somniosus microcephalus
CTTACCGCAGCACTCTGACCCCAAACAACAACATCTTACCGCAGCACTCTGACCCCAAACAACATCTTACCACAGCACTCTGACCCCAAACAACATCTTACCGCAGCACTCTGACCCCAATCAACATCTTACCGCAGCACTCTGACCCCAAACAACATCTTACCGCAGCACTCTGACCCCAAACAACATCTTACCGCAGCACTCTGGCCCCAAACAACATCTTACCGCAGCACTCTGACCCCAAACAACATCTTACCGCAGCACTCTGACCCCAAACAACAACATCTTACCGCAGCACTCTGGCCCCAATCAACAACATCTTACCGCAGCACTCTGATCCCAAACAACATCTTACCGCAGCACTCTGACCCCAAACAACATCTTACCGCAGCACTCTGACCCCAAACAACCTCTTACCGCAGCACTCTGACCCCAAACAACATCTTACCGCAGCACTCTGACCCCAAACAACATCTTACCGCAGCACTCTGACCCCAAACAACCTCTTACCGCAGCACTCTGACCCCAAACAACATCTTACCGCAGCACTCTGACCCCAAACGTCATCTTACCGCAGCACTCTGACCCCAAACAACATCTTACCGCAGCACTCTGACCCCAAACAACATCTTACCGCAGCACTCTGACGCCAAACAACATCTTACCGCAGCACCCTGACCCCAAACATCCTACCGCAGCACTCTGACCCCAAACAACATCTTACCGCAGCACTCTGACCCCAAACAACATCTTACCGCAGCACTCTGACCCCAAACAACATCTTACCGCAGCACGCTGACCCCAAACAACATCTTACCGCAGCACGCTGACCCCAAACAACATCTTACCGCAGCACTCTGACCCCAAACAATAACATCTTACCGCAGCACTCTGACCCCAATCAACATCTTACCGCAGCACGCTGACCCCAAACAACATCTTACCGCAGCACACTGACCCCAAACAACAACATCTTACCGCAGCACTCTGACGCCAAACAACAACATCTTACCGCAGCACTCTGACCCCAAACAACAACATCTTACCGCAGCACTCTGACCCCAAACAACATCTTACCGCAGCACTCTGACCCCAAACAACATCTTACCGCAGCACTCTGACCTCAAACAACATCTTACCGCAGCACTCTGACCGAAACAACAACATCTTACCGCAGCACTCTGACCCCAAACAACAACATCTTACCGCAGCACTCTGACCCCAAACAACAACATCTTACCGCAGCACTCTGACCCCAAACAACATCTTACCGCAGCACTCTGACCCCAAATAACATCTTACCGCAGCACTCTGACCCCAAACAACATCTTACCGCAGCACTCTGACGCCAAACAACATCTTACCGCAGCACTCTGACCCCAAACATCCTACCGCAGCACTCTGACCCCAAACAACATCTTACCGCAGCACTCTGACCCCAAACAACATCTTACCGCAGCACTCTGACCCCAACCAACATCTTACCGCAGCACGCTGACCCCAAACAACATCTTACCGCAGCACGCTGACCCCAAACAACATCTTACCGCAGCACTCTGACCCCAAACAGCAACATCTTACCGCAGCACGCTGACCCCAAACAACATCTTACCGCAGCACTCTGACGCCAAACAACAACATCTTACCGCAGCACTCTGACCCCAAACAACAACATCTTACCGCAGCACTCTGACCCCAAACAACATCTTACCGCAGCACTCTGACCGCAAACAACAACATCTTACCGCAGCACTCTGACCCCAAACAACAACATCTTACCGCAGCACTCTGACCCCAAACAACAACATCTTACCGCAGCACTCTGACCCCAAACAACAACATCTTACCGCAGCACTCTGACCCCAAACAACATCTAACCGCAGCACTCTGACCCCAAACAACATCTTACCGCAGCACTCTGACCCCAAACAACATCTTACCGCAGCACTCTGACGCCAAACAACATCTTACCGCAGCACCCTGACCCCAAACATACTACCGCAGCACTCTGACCCCAAACAACATCTTACCGCAGCACTCTGACCCCAAACAACATCTTACCGCAGCACTCTGACCCCAAACAACATCTTACCGCAGCACGCTGACCCCAAACAACATCTTACCGCAGCACGCTGACCCCAAACAACATCTTACCGCAGCACTCTGACCCCAAACAATAACATCTTACCGCAGCACTCTGACCCCAATCAACATCTTACCGCAGCACGCTGACCCCAAACAACATCTTACCGCAGCACACTGACCCCAAACAACAACATCTTACCGCAGCACTCTGACGCCAAACAACAACATCTTACCGCAGCACTCTGACCCCAAACAACAACATCTTACCGCAGCACTCTGACCCCAAACAACATCTTACCGCAGCACTCTGACCCCAAACAACATCTTACCGCAGCACTCTGACCCCAATCAACATCTTACCGCAGCACTCTGACCCCAAACAACATCTTACCGCAGCACTCTGACCCCAAACAACATCTTACCGCAGTACGCTGACCCCAAACAACATCTTAATGCAGCACGCTGACCCCAAACAACATCTTACCGCAGCACTCTGACCCCAAACAACATCTTACCGCAGCACTCTGACCCCAAACAACATCTTACCGCAGCACTCTGACCCCAAACAACATCTTACCGCAGCACTCTGACCCCAAACAACAACATCTTACCGCAGCTCTCTGGCCCCAAACAACAACATCTTACCGCAGCACTCTGATCCCAAACAACATCTTACCGCAGCACTCTGACCCCAAACAACATCTTACCGCAGCACTCTGACCCCAAACAACCTCTTACCGCAGCACTCTGACCCCAAACAACATCTTACCGCAGCACTCTGACCCCAAACAACATCTTACCGCAGCACTCTGACCCCAAACAACCTCTTACCGCAGCACTCTGACCCCAAACATCTTACCGCAGCACTCTGACCCCAAACGTCATCTTACCGCAGCACTCTGACCCCAAACCACCTCTTACCGCAGCACTCTGACCCCAAACAACATCTTACCGCAGCACTCTGACCCCAAACAACATCTTACCGCAGCACTCTGACCCCAAACAACATCTTACCGCAGCACTCTGACCCCAAACAACATCTTACCGCAGCACGCTGACCCCAAACAACATCTTACCGCAGCACTCTGACCCCAAACAACAACATCTTGCCGCAGCACTCTGACCCCAAACAACATCTTACCGCAGCACGCTGACCCCAAACAACATCTTACCGCAGCACTCTGACGCCAAACAACAACATCTTACCGCAGCACTCTGACCCCAAACAACAACATCTTACCGCAGCACTCTGACCCCAAACAACATCTTACCACAGCACTCTGACCCCAAACAACATCTTACCGCAGCACTCTGACCCCAATCAACATCTTACCGCAGCACTCTGACCCCAAACAACATCTTACCGCAGCACTCTGACCCCAAACAACATCTTACCGCAGCACTCTGGCCCCAAACAACATCTTACCGCAGCACTCTGACCCCAAACAACATCTTACCGCAGCACTCTGACCCCAAACAACAACATCTTACCGCAGCACTCTGGCCCCAATCAACAACATCTTACCGCAGCACTCTGATCCCAAACAACATCTTACCGCAGCACTCTGACCCCAAACAACATCTTACCGCAGCACTCTGACCCCAAACAACCTCTTACCGCAGCACTCTGACCCCAAACAACATCTTACCGCAGCACTCTGACCCCAAACAACATCTTACCGCAGCACTCTGACCCCAAACAACCTCTTACCGCAGCACTCTGACCCCAAACAACATCTTACCGCAGCACTCTGACCCCAAACGTCATCTTACCGCAGCACTCTGACCCCAAACAACATCTTACCGCAGCACTCTGACCCCAAACAACATCTTACCGCAGCACTCTGACGCCAAACAACATCTTACCGCAGCACCCTGACCCCAAACATCCTACCGCAGCACTCTGACCCCAAACAACATCTTACCGCAGCACTCTGACCCCAAACAACATCTTACCGCAGCACTCTGACCCCAAACAACATCTTACCGCAGCACGCTGACCCCAAACAACATCTTACCGCAGCACGCTGACCCCAAACAACATCTTACCGCAGCACTCTGACCCCAAACAATAACATCTTACCGCAGCACTCTGACCCCAATCAACATCTTACCGCAGCACGCTGACCCCAAACAACATCTTACCGCAGCACACTGACCCCAAACAACAACATCTTACCGCAGCACTCTGACGCCAAACAACAACATCTTACCGCAGCACTCTGACCCCAAACAACAACATCTTACCGCAGCACTCTGACCCCAAACAACATCTTACCGCAGCACTCTGACCTCAAACAACATCTTACCGCAGCACTCTGACCCCAATCAACATCTTACCGCAGCACTCTGACCCCAAACAACATCTTACCGCAGCACTCTGACCCCAAACAACATCTTACCGCAGTACGCTGACCCCAAACAACATCTTAATGCAGCACGCTGACCCCAAACAACATCTTACCGCAGCACTCTGACCCCAAACAACATCTTACCGCAGCACTCTGACCCCAAACAACATCTTACCGCAGCACTCTGACCCCAAACAACATCTTACCGCAGCACTCTGACCCCAAACAACAACATCTTACCGCAGCTCTCTGGCCCCAAACAACAACATCTTACCGCAGCACTCTGATCCCAAACAACATCTTACCGCAGCACTCTGACCCCAAACAACATCTTACCGCAGCACTCTGACCCCAAACAACCTCTTACCGCAGCACTCTGACCCCAAACAACATCTTACCGCAGCACTCTGACCCCAAACAACATCTTACCGCAGCACTCTGACCCCAAACAACCTCTTACCGCAGCACTCTGACCCCAAACAACATCTTACCGCAGCACTCTGACCCCAAACGTCATCTTACCGCAGCACTCTGACCCCAAACCACCTCTTACCGCAGCACTCTGACCCCAAACAACATCTTACCGCAGCACTCTGACCCCAAACAACATCTTACCGCAGCACTCTGACCCCAAACAACATCTTACCGCAGCACTCTGACCCCAAACAACATCTTACCGCAGCACGCTGACCCCAAACAACATCTTACCGCAGCACTCTGACCCCAAACAACAACATCTTGCCGCAGCACTCTGACCCCAAACAACATCTTACCGCAGCACGCTGACCCCAAACAACATCTTACCGCAGCACTCTGACGCCAAACAACAACATCTTACCGCAGCACTCTGACCCCAAACAACAACATCTTACCGCAGCACTCTGACCCCAAACAACATCTTACCACAGCACTCTGACCCCAAACAACATCTTACCGCAGCACTCTGACCCCAATCAACATCTTACCGCAGCACTCTGACCCCAAACAACATCTTACCGCAGCACTCTGACCCCAAACAACATCTTACCGCAGCACTCTGACCCCAAACAACATCTTACCGCAGCACTCTGACCCCAAACAACATCTTACCGCAGCACTCTGACCCCAAAGAACAACATCTTACCGCAGCACTCTGGCCCCAATCAACAACATCTTACCGCAGCACTCTGATCCCAAACAACATCTTACCGCAGCACTCTGACCCCAAACAACATCTTACCGCAGCACTCTGACCCCAAACAACCTCTTACCGCAGCACTCTGACCCCAAACAACATCTTACCGCAGCACTCTGACCCCAAACAACATCTTACCGCAGCACTCTGACCCCAAACAACCTCTTACCGCAGCACTCTGACCCCAAACAACATCTTACCGCAGCACTCTGACCCCAAACGTCATCTTACCGCAGCACTCTGACCCCAAACCACCTCTTACCGCAGCACTCTGACCCCAAACAACATCTTACCGCAGCACTCTGACACCAAACAACATCTTACCGCAGCACTCTGACCCCAAACAACATCTTACCGCAGCACTCTGACCCCAAACATCTTACCGCAGCACTCTGAGCCCAAACAACATCTTACCGCAGCACTCTGACCCCAAACAACATTTTACCGCAGCACTCTGACCCCAAACAACATCTTACCGCAGCACGCTGACCCCAAACAACATCTTTCCGCAGCACGCTGACCCCAAACAAAACCTTACCGCAGCACTCTGACCCCAAACAACATCTTAGCGCAGCACGCTGACCCCAAACAACATCTTACCGCAGCACTCTGACCCCAAAAACATCTTACCGCGGCACTCTGACCCCAAACAACATCTTACCGCATCACTGACGCCAAACAACATCTTACCGCAGCACTCTGACCCCAAACAACATCTTACCGCAGCACGCTGACCCCAAACAACATCTTACCGCAGCAATCTGACCCCAAACAACATCTTACCGCAGCACTCTGACCCCAAACAACAACATCTTACCGCAGCACTCTGACCCCAAACAACATCTTACCGCAGCACTCTGACCCCAAACAACATCTTACCGCAGCACTCTGACCCCAAACAACATCTTACCGCAGCACTCTGACCCCAAACAACATCTTATCGCAGCACTCTGACCCCAAACAACAACATCTTACCGCAGCACTCTGACCCCAAACAACAACATCTTACCGCAGCTCTCTGACCCCAAACAACATCTTACCGCAGCACTCTGACCGCAAACAACAACATCTTACCGCAGCACTCTGACCGAAACAACAACATCTTACCGCAGCACTCTGACCCCAAACAACAACATCTTACCGCAGCACTCTGACCCCAAACAACAACATCTTACCGCAGCACTCTGACCCCAAACAACAACATCTTACCGCAGCACTCTGACCCCAAACAACATCTAACCGCAGCACTCTGACCCCAAACAACATCTTACCGCAGCACTCTGACCCCAAACAACATCTTACCGCAGCACTCTGACGCCAAACAACATCTTACCGCAGCACTCTGACCCCAAACATCCTACCGCAGCACTCTGACCCCAAACGACATCTTACCGCAGCACTCTGACCCCAAACAACATCTTACCGCAGCACTCTGACCCCAAACAACATCTTACCGCAGCACGCTGACCCCAAACAACATCTTACCGCAGCACGCTGACCCCAAACAACATCTTACCGCAGCACTCTGACCCCAAACAATAACATCTTACCGCAGCACTCTGACCCCAATCAACATCTTACCGCAGCACTCTGACCCCAAACAACATCTTACCGCAGCACTCTGATCCCAATCAACATCTTACCGCAGCACTCTGACCCCAATCAACATCTTACCGCAGCACTCTGACCCCAAACAACATCTTACCGCAGCACTCTGACCCCAATCAACATCTTACCGCAGCACTCTGACCCCAAACAACATCTTACCGCAGCACTCTGACCCCAAACAACATCTTACCGCAGCACTCTGACCCCAAACAACATATTACCGCAGCACTCTGTCCCCAAACAACCTCTTACCGCAGCACTCTGACCCCAAACAACATCTTACCGCAGCACTCTGACCCCAAACGTCATCTTACCGCAGCACTCTGACACCAAACAACATCTTACCGCAGCACTCTGACCCCAAACAACATCTTGCCGCAGCACTCTGACCCCAAACATCTTACCGCAGCACTCTGACCCCAAACAACATCTTACCGCAGCACTCTGACCCCAAACAACATTTTACCGCAGCACTCTGACCCCAAACAACATCTTACCGCAGCACGCTGACACCAAACAACATCTTTCCGCAGCACGCTGACCCCAAACAAAACCTTACCGCAGCACTCTGACCCCAAACAACATCTTTGCGCAGCACGCTGACCCCAAACAACAAAATCTTACCGCAGCACTCTGAACCCAAACAACATCTTACCGCAGCACTCTGACCCCAAAAAACATCTTACCGCGGCACTCTGACCCCAAACAACATCTTACCGCATCACTGACGCCAAACAACATCTTACCGCAGCACTCTGACCCCAAACAACATCTTACCGCAGCACACTGACCCCAAACAACATCTTACCGCAGCAATCTGACCCCAAACAACATCTTACCGCAGCACTCTGACCCCAAACAACAACATCTTACCGCAGCACTCTGACCCCAAACAACATCTTACCGCAGCACTCTGACCCCAAACAACATCTTACCGCAGCACTCTGACCCCAAACAACATCTTACCGCAGCACTCTGACCCCAAACAACATGTTATCGCAGCACTCTGACCCCAAACAACAACATCTTACCGCAGCACTCTGACCCCAAACAACAACATCTTACCGCAGCACTCTGACCCCAAACAACATCTTACCGCAGCACTCTGACCGCAAACAACAATATCTTACCGCAGCACTCTGACCGAAACAACAACATCTTACCGCAGCACTCTGACCCCAAACAACAACATCTTACCGCAGCACTCTGACCCCAAACAACAACATCTTACCGCAGCACTCTGACCCCAAACAACAACATCTTACCGCAGCACTCTGACCCCAAACAACATCTAACCGCAGCACTCTGACCCCAAACAACATCTTACCGCAGCACTCTGACCCCAAACAACTTACCGCAGCACGCTGACCCCAAACAACATCTTACCGCAGCACGCTGACCCCAAACAACATCTTACCGCAGCACTCTGACCCCAAACAGCAACATCTTACCGCAGCACGCTGACCCCAAACAACATCTTACCGCAGCACTCTGACGCCAAACAACAACATCTTACCGCAGCACTCTGACCCCAAACAACAACATCTTACCGCAGCACTCTGACCCCAAACAACATCTTACCGCAGCACTCTGACCGCAAACAACAACATCTTACCGCAGCACTCTGACCCCAAACAACAACATCTTACCGCAGCACTCTGACCCCAAACAACAACATCTTACCGCAGCACTCTGACCCCAAACAACAACATCTTACCGCAGCACTCTGACCCCAAACAACATCTAACCGCAGCACTCTGACCCCAAACAACATCTTACCGCAGCACTCTGACCCCAAACAACATCTTACCGCAGCACTCTGACGCCAAACAACATCTTACCGCAGCACTCTGACCCCAAACATCCTACCGCAGCACTCTGACCCCAAACAACATCTTACCGCAGCACTCTGACCCCAAACAACATCTTACCGCAGCACTCTGACCCCAAACAACATCTTACCGCAGCACGCTGACCCCAAACAACATCTTACCGCAGCACTCTGACCCCAAACAATAACATCTTACCGCAGCACTCTGACCCCAATCAACATCTTACCGCAGCACGCTGACCCCAAACAACATCTTACCGCAGCACACTGACCCCAAACAACAACATCTTACCGCAGCACTCTGACGCCAAACAACAACATCTTACCGCAGCACTCTGACCCCAAACAACAACATCTTACCGCAGCACTCTGACCCCAAACAACATCTTACCGCAGCACTCTGACCCCAAACAACATCTTACCGCAGCACTCTGACACCAATCAACATCTTACCGCAGTACGCTGACCCCAAACAACATCTTACCGCAGCACGCTGACCCCAAACAACATCTTACCGCAGCACTCTGACCCCAAACAACATCTTACCGCAGCACTCTGACCCCAAACAACATCTTACCGCAGCACTCTGACCCCAAACAACAACATCTTACCGCAGCTCTCTGGCCCCAAACAACAACATCTTACCGCAGCACTCTGATCCCAAACAACATCTTACCGCAGCACTCTGACCCCAAACAACATCTTACCGCAGCACTCTGACCCCAAACAACCTCTTACCGCAGCACTCTGACCCCAAACAACATCTTACCGCAGCACTCTGACCCCAAACAACATCTTACCGCAGCACTCTGACCCCAAACAACCTCTTACCGCAGCACTCTGACCCCAAACAACATCTTACCGCAGCACTCTGACCCCAAACGTCATCTTACCGCAGCACTCTGACCCCAAACCACCTCTTACCGCAGCACTCTGACACCAAACAACATCTTACCGCAGCACTCTGACCCCAAACAACATCTTACCGCAGCACTCTGACCCCAAACAACATCTTACCGCAGCACGCTGACCCCAAACAACATCTTACCGCAGCACTCTGACCCCAAACAACAACATCTTGCCGCAGCACTCTGACCCCAAACAACATCTTGCCGCAGCACGCTGACCCCAAACAACATCTTACCGCAGCACTCTGACGCCAAACAACAACATCTTACCGCAGCACTCTGACCCCAAACAACAACATCTTACCGCAGCACTCTGACCCCAAACAACATCTTACCGCAGCACTCTGACCCCAAACAACATCTTACCGCAGCACTCTGACCCCAATCAACATCTTACCGCAGCACTCTGACCCCAAACAACATCTTACCGCAGCACTCTGACCCCAAACAACATCTTACCGCAGCACTCTGACCCCAAACAACATCTTACCGCAGCACTCTGACCCCAAACAACATCTTACCGCAGCACTCTGACCCCAAACAACAACATCTTACCGCAGCACTCTGGCCCCAAACAACAACATCTTACCGCAGCACTCTGACCCCAAACAACATCTTACCGCAGCACTCTGACCCCAAACAACATATTACCGCAGCACTCTGTCCCCAAACAACCTCTTACCGCAGCACTCTGACCCCAAACAACATCTTACCGCAGCACTCTGACCCCAAACGTCATCTTACCGCAGCACTCTGACACCAAACAACATCTTACCGCAGCACTCTGACCCCAAACAACATCTTGCCGCAGCACTCTGACCCCAAACATCTTACCGCAGCACTCTGACCCCAAACAACATCTTACCGCAGCACTCTGACCCCAAACAACATTTTACCGCAGCACTCTGACCCCAAACAACATCTTACCGCAGCACGCTGACACCAAACAACATCTTTCCGCAGCACGCTGACCCCAAACAAAACCTTACCGCAGCACTCTGACCCCAAACAACATCTTTGCGCAGCACGCTGACCCCAAACAACAAAATCTTACCGCAGCACTCTGAACCCAAACAACATCTTACCGCAGCACTCTGACCCCAAAAAACATCTTACCGCGGCACTCTGACCCCAAACAACATCTTACCGCATCACTGACGCCAAACAACATCTTACCGCAGCACTCTGACCCCAAACAACATCTTACCGCAGCACACTGACCCCAAACAACATCTTACCGCAGCAATCTGACCCCAAACAACATCTTACCGCAGCACTCTGACCCCAAACAACAACATCTTACCGCAGCACTCTGACCCCAAACAACATCTTACCGCAGCACTCTGACCCCAAACAACATCTTACCGCAGCACTCTGACCCCAAACAACATCTTACCGCAGCACTCTGACCCCAAACAACATCTTATCGCAGCACTCTGACCCCAAACAACAACATCTTACCGCAGCACTCTGACCCCAAACAACAACATCTTACCGCAGCACTCTGACCCCAAACAACATCTTACCGCAGCACTCTGACCGCAAACAACAATATCTTACCGCAGCACTCTGACCGAAACAACAACATCTTACCGCAGCACTCTGACCCCAAACAACAACATCTTACCGCAGCACTCTGACCCCAAACAACAACATCTTACCGCAGCACTCTGACCCCAAACAACAACATCTTACCGCAGCACTCTGACCCCAAACAACATCTAACCGCAGCACTCTGACCCCAAACAACATCTTACCGCAGCACTCTGACCCCAAACAACCTACCGCAGCACTCTGACCCCAAACAACATCTTACCTCAGCACTCTGACCCCAAACAACATCTTACCGCAGCACTCTGACCCCAACCAACATCTTACCGCAGCACGCTGACCCCAAACAACATCTTACCGCAGCACGCTGACCCCAAACAACATCTTACCGCAGCACTCTGACCCCAAACAGCAACATCTTACCGCAGCACGCTGACCCCAAACAACATCTTACCGCAGCACTCTGACGCCAAACAACAACATCTTACCGCAGCACTCTGACCCCAAACAACAACATCTTACCGCAGCACTCTGACCCCAAACAACATCTTACCGCAGCACTCTGACCGCAAACAACAACATCTTACCGCAGCACTCTGACCCCAAACAACAACATCTTACCGCAGCACTCTGACCCCAAACAACAACATCTTACCGCAGCACTCTGACCCCAAACAACAACATCTTACCGCAGCACTCTGACCCCAAACAACATCTAACCGCAGCACTCTGACCCCAAACAACATCTTACCGCAGCACTCTGACCCCAAACAACATCTTACCGCAGCACTCTGACGCCAAACAACATCTTACCGCAGCACTCTGACCCCAAACATCCTACCGCAGCACTCTGACCCCAAACAACATCTTACCGCAGCACTCTGACCCCAAACAACATCTTACCGCAGCACTCTGACCCCAAACAACATCTTACCGCAGCACGCTGACCCCAAACAACATCTTACCGCAGCACTCTGACCCCAAACAATAACATCTTACCGCAGCACTCTGACCCCAATCAACATCTTACCGTAGCACGCTGACCCCAAACAACATCTTACCGCAGCACACTGACCCCAAACAACAACATCTTACCGCAGCACTCTGACGCCAAACAACAACATCTTACCGCAGCACTCTGACCCCAAACAACAACATCTTACCGCAGCACTCTGACCCCAAACAACATCTTACCGCAGCACTCTGACCCCAAACAACATCTTACCGCAGCACTCTGACACCAATCAACATCTTACCGCAGCACTCTGACCCCAAACAACATCTTACCGCAGCACTCTGACCCCAAACAACATCTTACCGCAGTACGCTGACCCCAAACAACATCTTACCGCAGCACGCTGACCCCAAACAACATCTTACCGCAGCACTCTGACCCCAAACAACATCTTACCGCAGCACTCTGACCCCAAACAACATCTTACCGCAGCACTCTGACCCCAAACAACAACATCTTACCGCAGCTCTCTGGCCCCAAACAACAACATCTTACCGCAGCACTCTGATCCCAAACAACATCTTACCGCAGCACTCTGACCCCAAACAACATCTTACCGCAGCACTCTGACCCCAAACAACCTCTTACCGCAGCACTCTGACCCCAAACAACATCTTACCGCAGCACTCTGACCCCAAACAACATCTTACCGCAGCACTCTGACCCCAAACAACCTCTTACCGCAGCACTCTGACCCCAAACAACATCTTACCGCAGCACTCTGACCCCAAACGTCATCTTACCGCAGCACTCTGACCCCAAACCACCTCTTACCGCAGCACTCTGACACCAAACAACATCTTACCGCAGCACTCTGACCCCAAACAACATCTTACCGCAGCACTCTGACCCCAAACAACATCTTACCGCAGCACGCTGACCCCAAACAACATCTTACCGCAGCACTCTGACCCCAAACAACAACATCTTGCTGCAGCACTCTGACCCCAAACAACATCTTACCGCAGCACGCTGACCCCAAACAACATCTTACCGCAGCACTCTGACGCCAAACAACAACATCTTACCGCAGCACTCTGACCCCAAACAACAACATCTTACCGCAGCACTCTGACCCCAAACAACATCTTACCGCAGCACTCTGACCCCAAACAACATCTTACCGCAGCACTCTGACCCCAATCAACATCTTACCGCAGCACTCTGACCCCAAACAACATCTTACCGCAGCACTCTGACCCCAAACAACATCTTACCGCAGCACTCTGACCCCAAACAACATCTTACCGCAGCACTCTGACCCCAAACAACATCTTACCGCAGCACTCTGACCCCAAACAACAACATCTTACCGCAGCACTCTGGCCCCAAACAACAACATCTTACCGCAGCACTCTGACCCCAAACAACATCTTACTGCAGCACTCTGACCCCAAACAACATCTTACCGCAGCACTCTGACCCCAAACAACCTCTTACCGCAGCACTCTGACCCCAAACAACATCTTACCGCAGCACTCTGACCCCAAACAACATCTTACCGCAGCACTCTGACCCCAAACAACCTCTTACCGCAGCACTCTGACCCCAAACAACATCTTACCGCAGCACTCTGACCCCAAACGTCATCTTACCGCAGCACTCTGACCCCAAACCACCTCTTACCGCAGCACTCTGACCCCAAACAACATCTTACCGCAGCACTCTGACACCAAACAACATCTTACCGCAGCACTCTGACCCCAAACAACATCTTACCGCAGCACTCTGACCCCAAACATCTTACCGCAGCACTCTGACCCCAAACAACATCTTACCGCAGCACTCTGACCCCAAACAACATTTTACCGCAGCACTCTGACCCCAAACAACATCTTACCGCAGCACGCTGACCCCAAACAACATCTTTCCGCAGCACGCTGACCCCAAACAAAACCTTACCGCAGCACTCTGACCCCAAACAACATCTTAGCGCAGCACGCTGACCCCAAACAACAAAATCTTACCGCAGCACTCTGAACCCAAACAACATCTTACCGCAGCACTCTGACCCCAAAAAACATCTTACCGCGGCATTCTGACCCCAAACAACATCTTACCGCATCACTGACGCCAAACAACATCTTACCGCAGCACTCTGACCCCAAACAACATCTTACCGCAGCACGCTGACCCCAAACAACATCTTACCGCAGCAATCTGACCCCAAACAACATCTTACCGCAGCACTCTGACCCCAAACAACAACATCTTACCGCAGCACTCTGACCCCAAACAACATCTTACCGCAGCACTCTGACCCCAAACAACATCTTACCGCAGCACTCTGACCCCAAACAACATCTTACCGCAGCACTCTGACCCCAAACAACATCTTATCGCAGCACTCTGACCCCAAACAACAACATCTTACCGCAGCACTCTGACCCCAAACAACAACATCTTACCACAGCACTCTGACCCCAAACAACATCTTACCGCAGCACTCTGACCGCAAACAACAACATCTTACCGCAGCACTCTGACCGAAACAACAACATCTTACCGCAGCACTCTGACCCCAAACAACAACATCTTACCGCAGCACTCTGACCCCAAACAACAACATCTTACCGCAGCACTCTGACCCCAAACAACAACATCTTACCGCAGCACTCTGACCCCAAACAACATCTAACCGCAGCACTCTGACCCCAAACAACATCTTACCGCAGCACTCTGACCCCAAACAACATCTTACCGCAGCACTCTGACGCCAAACAACATCTTACCGCAGCATTCTGACCCCAAACATCCTACCGCAGCACTCTGACCCCAAACAACATCTTACCGCAGCACTCTGACCCCAAACAACACCTTACCGCAGCACTCTGACCCCAAACAACATCTTACCGCAGCACGCTGACCCCAAACAACATCTTACCGCAGCACGCTGACCCCAAACAACATCTTACCGCAGCACTCTGACCCCAAACAATAACATCTTACCGCAGCACTCTGACCCCAATCAACATCTTACCGCAGCACTCTGACCCCAAACAACATCTTACCGCAGCACTCTGATCCCAATCAACATCTTACCGCAGCACTCTGACCCCAATCAACATCTTACCGCAGCACTCTGACCCCAAACAACATCTTACCGCAGCACTCTGACCCCAATCAACATCTTACCGCAGCACTCTGACCCCAAACAACATCTTACCGCAGCACTCTGACCCCAAACAACATCTTACCGCAGTACGCTGACCCCAAACAACATCTTACCGCAGCACGCTGACCCCAAACAACATCTTACCGCAGCAATCTGACCCCAAACAACATCTTACCGCAGCACTCTGACCCCAAACAACAACATCTTACCGCAGCACTCTGACCCCAAACAACATCTTACCGCAGCACTCTGACCCCAAACAACATCTTACCGCAGCACTCTGACCCCAAACAACATCTTACCGCAGCACTCTGACCCCAAACAACATCTTATCGCAGCACTCTGACCCCAAACAACAACATCTTACCGCAGCACTCTGACCCCAAACAACAACATCTTACCACAGCACTCTGACCCCAAACAACATCTTACCGCAGCACTCTGACCGCAAACAACAACATCTTACCGCAGCACTCTGACCGAAACAACAACATCTTACCGCAGCACTCTGACCCCAAACAACATCTTACCGCAGCACGCTGACCCCAAACAACATCTTACCGCAGCACTCTGACCCCAAACAACAACATCTTGCTGCAGCACTCTGACCCCAAACAACATCTTACCGCAGCACGCTGACCCCAAACAACATCTTACCGCAGCACTCTGACGCCAAACAACAACATCTTACCGCAGCACTCTGACCCCAAACAACAACATCTTACCGCAGCACTCTGACCCCAAACAACATCTTACCGCAGCACTCTGACCCCAAACAACATCTTACCGCAGCACTCTGACCCCAATCAACATCTTACCGCAGCACTCTGACCCCAAACAACATCTTACCGCAGCACTCTGACCCCAAACAACATCTTACCGCAGCACTCTGACCCCAAACAACATCTTACCGCAGCACTCTGACCCCAAACAACATCTTACCGCAGCACTCTGACCCCAAACAACAACATCTTACCGCAGCACTCTGGCCCCAAACAACAACATCTTACCGCAGCACTCTGACCCCAAACAACATCTTACTGCAGCACTCTGACCCCAAACAACATCTTACCGCAGCACTCTGACCCCAAACAACCTCTTACCGCAGCACTCTGACCCCAAACAACATCTTACCGCAGCACTCTGACCCCAAACAACATCTTACCGCAGCACTCTGACCCCAAACAACCTCTTACCGCAGCACTCTGACCCCAAACAACATCTTACCGCAGCACTCTGACCCCAAACGTCATCTTACCGCAGCACTCTGACCCCAAACCACCTCTTACCGCAGCACTCTGACCCCAAACAACATCTTACCGCAGCACTCTGACACCAAACAACATCTTACCGCAGCACTCTGACCCCAAACAACATCTTACCGCAGCACTCTGACCCCAAACATCTTACCGCAGCACTCTGACCCCAAACAACATCTTACCGCAGCACTCTGACCCCAAACAACATTTTACCGCAGCACTCTGACCCCAAACAACATCTTACCGCAGCACGCTGACCCCAAACAACATCTTTCCGCAGCACGCTGACCCCAAACAAAACCTTACCGCAGCACTCTGACCCCAAACAACATCTTAGCGCAGCACGCTGACCCCAAACAACAAAATCTTACCGCAGCACTCTGAACCCAAACAACATCTTACCGCAGCACTCTGACCCCAAAAAACATCTTACCGCGGCATTCTGACCCCAAACAACATCTTACCGCATCACTGACGCCAAACAACATCTTACCGCAGCACTCTGACCCCAAACAACATCTTACCGCAGCACGCTGACCCCAAACAACATCTTACCGCAGCAATCTGACCCCAAACAACATCTTACCGCAGCACTCTGACCCCAAACAACAACATCTTACCGCAGCACTCTGACCCCAAACAACATCTTACCGCAGCACTCTGACCCCAAACAACATCTTACCGCAGCACTCTGACCCCAAACAACATCTTACCGCAGCACTCTGACCCCAAACAACATCTTATCGCAGCACTCTGACCCCAAACAACAACATCTTACCGCAGCACTCTGACCCCAAACAACAACATCTTACCACAGCACTCTGACCCCAAACAACATCTTACCGCAGCACTCTGACCGCAAACAACAACATCTTACCGCAGCACTCTGACCGAAACAACAACATCTTACCGCAGCACTCTGACCCCAAACAACAACATCTTACCGCAGCACTCTGACCCCAAACAACAACATCTTACCGCAGCACTCTGACCCCAAACAACAACATCTTACCGCAGCACTCTGACCCCAAACAACATCTAACCGCAGCACTCTGACCCCAAACAACATCTTACCGCAGCACTCTGACCCCAAACAACATCTTACCGCAGCACTCTGACGCCAAACAACATCTTACCGCAGCATTCTGACCCCAAACATCCTACCGCAGCACTCTGACCCCAAACAACATCTTACCGCAGCACTCTGACCCCAAACAACATCTTACCGCAGCACTCTGACCCCAAACAACATCTTACCGCAGCACGCTGACCCCAAACAACATCTTACCGCAGCACGCTGACCCCAAACAACATCTTACCGCAGCACTCTGACCCCAAACAATAACATCTTACCGCAGCACTCTGACCCCAATCAACATCTTACCGCAGCACTCTGACCCCAAACAACATCTTACCGCAGCACTCTGATCCCAATCAACATCTTACCGCAGCACTCTGACCCCAATCAACATCTTACCGCAGCACTCTGACCCCAAACAACATCTTACCGCAGCACTCTGACCCCAATCAACATCTTACCGCAGCACTCTGACCCCAAACAACATCTTACCGCAGCACTCTGACCCCAAACAACATCTTACCGCAGTACGCTGACCCCAAACAACATCTTACCGCAGCACGCTGACCCCAAACAACATCTTACCGCAGCAATCTGACCCCAAACAACATCTTACCGCAGCACTCTGACCCCAAACAACAACATCTTACCGCAGCACTCTGACCCCAAACAACATCTTACCGCAGCACTCTGACCCCAAACAACATCTTACCGCAGCACTCTGACCCCAAACAACATCTTACCGCAGCACTCTGACCCCAAACAACATCTTATCGCAGCACTCTGACCCCAAACAACAACATCTTACCGCAGCACTCTGACCCCAAACAACAACATCTTACCACAGCACTCTGACCCCAAACAACATCTTACCGCAGCACTCTGACCGCAAACAACAACATCTTACCGCAGCACTCTGACCGAAACAACAACATCTTACCGCAGCACTCTGACCCCAAACAACAACATCTTACCGCAGCACTCTGACCCCAAACAACAACATCTTACCGCAGCACTCTGACCCCAAACAACAACATCTTACCGCAGCACTCTGACCCCAAACAACATCTAACCGCAGCACTCTGACCCCAAACAACATCTTACCGCAGCACTCTGACCCCAAACAACATCTTACCGCAGCACTCTGATGCCAAACAACATCTTACCGCAGCATTCTGACCCCAAACATCCTACCGCAGCACTCTGACCCCAAACAACATCTTACCGCAGCACTCTGACCCCAAACAACATCTTACCGCAGCACTCTGACCCCAAACAACATCTTACCGCAGCACGCTGACCCCAAACAACATCTTACCGCAGCACGCTGACCCCAAACAACATCTTACCGCAGCACTCTGACCCCAAACAATAACATCTTACCGCAGCACTCTGACCCCAATCAACATCTTACCGCAGCACTCTGACCCCAAACAACATCTTACCGCAGCACTCTGATCCCAATCAACATCTTACCGCAGCACTCTGACCCCAATCAACATCTTACCGCAGCACTCTGACCCCAAACAACATCTTACCGCAGCACTCTGACCCCAATCAACATCTTACCGCAGCACTCTGACCCCAAACAACATCTTACCGCAGCACTCTGACCCCAAACAACATCTTACCGCAGTACGCTGACCCCAAACAACATCTTACCGCAGCACGCTGACCCGAAACAACATCTTACCACAGCACTCTGACCCAAAACAACATCTTATCGCAGCACTCTGACCCCAAACAACATCTTACCGCAGCACTCTGACCCCAAACAACATCTTACCGCAGCACTCTGACCCCAAACAACATCTTACCGCAGCACTCTGACCCCAAACGTCATCTTACCGCAGCACTCTGACCCCAAACCACCTCTTACCGCAGCACTCTGACCCCAAACAACATCTTACCGCAGCACTCTGACCCCAAACAACATCTTACCGCAGCACGCTGACCCGAAACAACATCTTACCACAGCACTCTGACCCAAAACAACATCTTACCGCAGCACTCTGACCCCAAACAACATCTTACCGCAGCACTCTGACCCCAAACAACATCTTACCGCAGCACGCTGACCCCAAACAACATCTTTCCGCAGCACGCTGACCCCAAACAAAACCTTACCGCAGCACTCTGACCCCAAACAACATCTTAGCGCAGCACGCTGACCCCAAACAACAAAATCTTACCGCAGCACTCTGAACCCAAACAACATCTTACCGCAGCACTCTGACCCCAAAAAACATCTTACCGCGGCACTCTGACCCCAAACAACATCTTACCGCATCACTGACGCCAAACAACATCTTACCGCAGCACTCTGACCCCAAACAACATCTTACCGCAGCACGCTGACCCCAAACAACATCTTACCGCAGCAATCTGACCCCAAACAACATCTTACCGCAGCACTCTGACCCCAAACAACAACATCTTACCGCAGCACTCTGACCCCAAACAACATCTTACCGCAGCACTCTGACCCCAAACAACATCTTACCGCAGCACTCTGACCCCAAACAACATCTTACCGCAGCACTCTGACCCCAAACAACATCTTATCGCAGCACTCTGACCCCAAACAACAACATCTTACCGCAGCACTCTGACCCCAAACAACAACATCTTACCACAGCACTCTGACCCCAAACAACATCTTACCGCAGCACTCTGACCGCAAACAACAACATCTTACCGCAGCACTCTGACCGAAACAACAACATCTTACCGCAGCACTCTGACCCCAAACAACAACATCTTACCGCAGCACTCTGACCCCAAACAACAACATCTTACCGCAGCACTCTGACCCCAAACAACAACATCTTACCGCAGCACTCTGACCCCAAACAACATTTAACCGCAGCACTCTGACCCCAAACAACATCTTACCGCAGCACTCTGACCCCAAACAACATCTTACCGCAGCACTCTGACGCCAAACAACATCTTACCGCAGCATTCTGACCCCAAACATCCTACCGCAGCACTCTGACCCCAAACAACATCTTACCGCAGCACTCTGACCCCAAACAACATCTTACCGCAGCACTCTGACCCCAAACAACATCTTACCGCAGCACGCTGACCCCAAACAACATCTTAGCGCAGCACGCTGACCCCAAACAACATCTTACCGCAGCACTCTGACCCCAAACAATAACATCTTACCGCAGCACTCTGACCCCAATCAACATCTTACCGCAGCACTCTGACCCCAAACAACATCTTACCGCAGCACTCTGATCCCAATCAACATCTTACCGCAGCACTCTGACCCCAATCAACATCTTACCGCAGCACTCTGACCCCAAACAACATCTTACCGCAGCACTCTGACCCCAATCAACATCTTACCGCAGCACTCTGACCCCAAACAACATCTTACCGCAGCACTCTGACCCCAAACAACATCTTACCGCAGTACGCTGACCCCAAACAACATCTTACCGCAGCACGCTGACCCGAAACAACATCTTACCACAGCACTCTGACCCAAAACAACATCTTACCGCAGCACTCTGACCCCAAACAACATCTTACCGCAGCACTCTGACCCCAAACAACATCTTATCGCAGCACTCTGACCCCAAACAACATCTTACCGCAGCACTCTGACCCCAAACGTCATCTTACCGCAGCACTCTGACCCCAAACCACCTCTTACCGCAGCACTCTGACCCCAAACAACATCTTACCGCAGCACTCTGACCCCAAACAACATCTTACCGCAGCACTCTGACCCCAAACAACATCTTACCGCAGCACTCTGACCCCAAACAACATCTTACCGCAGCACGCTGACCCCAAACAACATCTTACCGCAGCACTCTGACGCCAAACAACAAAATCTTACCGCAGCACTCTGACCCCAAACAACAACATCTTACCGCAGCACTCTGACCCCAAACAACATCTTACCGCAGCACTCTGACCCCAAACAACATCTTACCGCAGCACTCTGACCCCAATCAACATCTTACCGCAGCACTCTGACCCCAAACAACATCTTACCGCAGCACTCTGACCCCAAACAACATCTTACCGCAGCACTCTGACCCCAAACAACATCTTACCGCAGCACTCTGACCCCAAACAACATCTTACCGCAGCACGCTGACCCCAAACAACATCTTACCGCAGCACGCTGACCCCAAACAACATCTTACCGCAGCACTCTGACCCCAAACAACAACATCTTATCGCAGCACTCTGACCCCAAACAACATCTTACCGCAGCACTCTGACCCCAAACATCATCGTACTGCAGCACTCTGACCCCAATCAACATCTTACCGCAGCACTCTGACCCCAAACAACATCTTACCGCAGCACTCTGACCCCAAACAACATCTTACCGCAGCACGCTGACCCCAAACAACATCTTACCGCAGCACTCTGACCCCAAACAACATCTTACCGCAGCACTCTGACCCGAAACAACATCTTACCGCAGCACTCTGACCCGAAACAACATCTTACCGCAGCACTCTGACCCCAAACAACATCTTACCGCAGCACTCTGACCCCAAACAACATCTTACCGCAGCACTCTGACCCCAAACAACATCTTACCGCACCACTCTGACCCCAAACAACATCTTACCGCAGCACTCTGACCCCAAACAACAACATCTTACCGCAGCACTCTGACCCCAAACAACAACATCTTACCGCAGCACTCTGACCCCAAACAACATCTAACCGCAGCACTCTGACCCCAAACAACATCTTACCGCAGCACTCTGACCCCAAACAACATCTTACCGCAGCACTCTGACGCCAAACAACATCTTACCGCAGCACTCTGACCCCAAACATCCTACCGCAGCACTCTGACCCCAAACAATAACATCTTACCGCAGCACTCTGACCCCAAACAACATCTTACCGCAGCACTCTGACCCCAAACAACATCTTACCGCAGCACGCTGACCCCAAACAACATCTTACCGCAGCACTCTAACCCCAAACAACATCTTACCGCAGCACTCTGACCCCAATCAACATCTTACCGCAGCACTCTGACCCCAATCAACATCTTACCGCAGCACTCTGACCCCAAACAACATCTTACCGCAGCACTCTGACCCCAATCAACATCTTACCGCAGCACTCTGACCCCAAACAACATCTTACCGCAGCACTCTGACCCCAAACAACATCTTACTGCAGTACGCTGACCCCAAACAACATCTTACCGCAGCACGCTGACCCGAAACAACATCTTACCGCAGCACTCTGACCCAAAACAACATCTTACCGCAGCACTCTGACCCCAAACAACATCTTACTGCAGCACTCTGACCCCAAACAACATCTTACCGCAGCACTCTGACCCCAAACAACATCTTACCGCAGCACTCTGACCCCAAACGTCATCTTACCGCAGCACTCTGACCCCAAACCACCTCTTACCGCAGCAATCTGACCCCAAACAACATCTTACCGCAGCACTCTGACCCCAAACAACATCTTACCGCAGCACTCTGACCCCAAACAACATCTTACCGCAGCACTCTGACCCCAAACAACATCTTACCGCAGCACGCTGACCCCAAACAACATCTTACCGCAGCACTCTGACGCCAAACAACAACATCTTACCGCAGCACTCTGACCCCAAACAACAACATTTTACCGCAGCACTCTGACCCCAAACAACATCTTACCGCAGCACTCTGACCCCAAACAACATCTTACCGCAGCACTCTGACCCCAATCAACATCTTACCGCAGCACTCTGACCCCAAACAACATCTTACCGCAGCACTCTGACACCAAACAACATCTTACCGCAGCACTCTGACCCCAAACAACATCTTACCGCAGCACTCTGACCCCAAACAACATCTTACCGCAGCACTCTGACCGCAAACAACATCTTACCGCAGCACGCTGACCCCAAACAACATCTTACCGCAGCACGCTGACCCCAAACAACATCTTACCGCAGCACTCTGACCCCAAACAACAACATCTTATCGCAGCACTCTGACCCCAAACAACATCTTACCGCAGCACTCTGACCCCAAACATCATCGTACCGCAGCACTCTGACTCCAATCAACATCTTACCGCAGCACTCTGACCCCAAACAACATCTTACCGCAGCACTCTGACCCCAAACAACATCTTACCGCAGCACGCTGACCCCAAACAACATCTTACCGCAGCACTCTGACCCCAAACAACATCTTACCGCAGCACTCTGACCCGAAACAACATCTTACCGCAGCACTCTGACCCCAAACAACATCTTACCGCAGCACTCTGACCCCAAACAACATCTTACCGCAGCACTCTGACCCCAAACATCAACATCTTACCGCAGCACTCTGACCCCAAACAACATCTTACCGCAGCACTCTGACCCCAAACAACATCTTACCGCACCACTCTGACCCCAAACAACATCTTACCGCAGCACTCTGACCCCAAACAACAACATCTTACCGCAGCACTCTGGCCCCAAACAACAACATCTTACCGCAGCACTCTGATCCAAAACAACATCTTACCGCACCACTCTGACCCCAAACAACATCTTACCGCAGCACTCTGACCCCAAACAACATCTTACCGCAGCACTCTGACCCCAAACATCAACATCTTACCGCAGCATTCTGACCCCAAACAACATCTTACCGCAGCACTCTGACCCCAAACACCATCTTACCGCAGCACTCTGACCCCAAAAAACATCTTACCGCAGCACTCTGACCACAAACTACCTCTTACCGCAGCACTCTGACCCCAGACAACATCTTACCGCAGCACTCTGACCCCAAACAACAACATCTTACCGCAGCAATCTGACCCCAAACAACAACATCTTACCGCAGCACTCTGACCCCAAACAACATCTAACCGCAGCACTCTGACCCCAAACAATATCTTACCGCAGCACTCTAACCCCAAACAACATCTTACCGCAGCACTCTGACGCCAAACAACATCTTACCGCAGCACTCTGACCCCAAACAACATCTTACCGCAGCACTCTGACCGCAAACAACATCTTACCGCAGCACGCTGACCCCAAACAACATCTTACCGCAGCACGCTGACCCCAAACAACATCTTACCGCAGCACTCTGACCCCAAACAATAACATCTTACCGAAGCACTCTGACCCCAAACAACATCTTACCGCAGCACGCTGACCCCAAACAACATCTTACCGCAGCACGCTGACCCCAAACAACATCTTACCGCAGCACGCTGACCCCAAACAACATCTTACCGCAGCACTCTGACCCCAAACAACATCTTACCGCAGCAAGCTGACCCCAAACAACAACATCTTACCGCAGCACTCTGACCCCAAACAAAATCTTACCGCAGCACTCTGACCCCAAACAACATCTTACCGCAGTACGCTGACCCCAAACAACAAAATCTTACCGCAGCACTCTGAACCCAAACAACATCTTACCGCAGCACTCTGACCCCAAAAAACATCTTACCGCGGCACTCTGACCCCAAACAACATCTTACCGCATCACTGACGCCAAACAACATCTTACCGCAGCACTCTGACCCCAAACAACATTTTACCGCAGCACGCTGACCCCAAACAACATCTTACCGCAGCACTCTGACCCCAAACAACATCTTACCGCAGCACTCTGATCCCAAACAACATCTTATCACAGCACTCTGACCCCAAACAACAACATCTTACCGCCGCACTCTGACCCCAAACAACAACATCTTACCGCAGCACTCTGACCCCAAACAACATCTTACCGCAGCACTCTGACCGCAAACAACATCTTACCGCAGCACTCTGACCCCAAACAACAACATCTTACCGCAGCACTCTGACCCCAAACAACATCTTACCGCAGCACTCTGACCGTAAACAACATCATACCACAGCACTCTGACCTCAATCAACATCTTACCGCAGCACTCTGACCCCAAACAACATCTTACCGCAGCACTCTGACCCCAAACAACATCTTACCGCAGCACTCTGACCCCAAACAACATCTTACCGCAGCACTCTGACCCCAAACAACATCTTACCGCAGCACTCTGACCCCAAACAACATCTTACCGCAGCACGCTGACCCCAAACAACATCTTACCGCAGCACGCTGACCCCAAACAACATCTTACCGCAGCACTCTGACCCCAAACAACAACATTTTATCGCAGCACTCTGACCCCAAACAACATCTTACCGCAGCACTCTGACCCCAAACATCATCGTACCGCAGCACTCTGACCCAATCAACATCTTACCGCAGCACTCTGACCCAAAACAACATCTTACCGCAGCACTCTGACGGCAAACAACATCTTACCGCAGCACGCTGACCCCAAACAACATCTTACCGCAGCACTCTGACCCCAAACAACATCTTACCGCAGCACTCTGACCCGAAACAACATCTTACCGCAGCACTCTGACCCCAAACAACATCTTACCGCAGCACTCTGACCCCAAACAACATCTTACCGCAGCACTCTGACCCCAAACATCAACATCTTACCGCAGCACTCTGACCCCAAACAACATCTTACCGCAGCACTCTGACCCCAAACAACATCTTACCGCACCACTCTGACCCCAAACAACATCTTACCGCAGCACTCTGACCCCAAACAACAACATCTTACCGCAGCACTCTGACCCCAAACAACAACATCTTACCGCAGCACTCTGACCCCAAACAACATCTAACCGCAGCACTCTGACCCCAAACAACATCTTACCGCAGCACTCTGACCCCAAACAACATCTTACCGCAGCACTCTGACGCCAAACAACATCTTACCGCAGCACTCTGACCCCAAACATCCTACCGCAGCAGTCTGACCCCAAACAACATCTTACCGCAGCACTCTGACCCCAAACAACATCTTACCGCAGCACTCTGACCCCAAACAACATCTTACCGCAGCACTCTGACCACAAACAACATCTTACCGCAGCACTCTGACCCCAAACAACATCTTACCGCAGCACTCTGACCCCAAACAACAACATCTTACCGCAGCACTCTGGCCCCAAACAACAACATCTTACCGCAGCACTCTGATCCCAAACAACATCTTACCGCAGCACTCTGACCCCAAACAACATCTTACCGCAGCACTCTGACCCCAAACAACCTCTTACCGCAGCACTCTGACCCCAAACAACATCTTACCGCAGCACTCTGACCCCAAACAACATCTTACCGCAGCACTCTGACCCCAAACAACCTCTTACCGCAGCACTCTGACCCCAAACATCTTACCGCAGCACTCTGACCCCAAACGTCATCTTACCGCAGCACTCTGACCCCAAACCACCTCTTACCGCAGCACTCTGACCCCAAACAACATCTTAGCGCAGCACGCTGACCCCAAACAACAAAATCTTACCGCAGCACTCTGAACCCAAACAACATCTTACCGCAGCACTCTGACCGCAAAAAACATCTTACCGCGGCACTCTGACCCCAAACAACATCTTACCGCATCACTGACGCCAAACAACATCTTACCGCAGCACTCTGACCCCAAACAACATCTTACCGCAGCATGCTGACCCCAAACAACATCTTACCGCAGCAATCTGACCCCAAACAACATCTTACCGCAGCACTCTGACCCCAAACAACAACATCTTACCGCAGCACTCTGACCCCAAACAACATCTTACCGCAGCACTCTGACCCCAAACAACATCTTACCGCAGCACTCTGACCCCAAACAACATCTTACCGCAGCACTCTGACCCCAAACAACATCTTATCGCAGCACTCTGACCCCAAACAACAACATCTTACCGCAGCACTCTGACCCCAAACAACAACATCTTACCGCAGCACTCTGACCCCAAACAACATCTTACCGCAGCACTCTGACCGCAAACAACAACATCTTACCGCAGCACTCTGACCGAAACAACAACATCTTACCGCAGCACTCTGACCCCAGACAACAACATCTTACCGCAGCACTCTGACCCCAAACAACAACATCTTACCGCAGCACTCTGACCCCAAACAACAACATCTTACCGCAGCACTCTGACCCCAAACAACATCTAACCGCAGCACTCTGACCCCAAACAACATCTTACCGCAGCACTCTGACCCCAAACAACATCTTACCGCAGCACTCTGACGCCAAACAACATCTTACCGCAGCACTCTGACCCCAAACATCCTACCGCAGCACTCTGACCCCAAACAACATCTTACCGCAGCACTCTGACCCCAAACAACATCTTACCGCAGCACTCTGACCCCAAACAACATCTTACCGCAGCACGCTGACCCCAAACAACATCTTACCGCAGCACGCTGACCCCAAACAACATCTTACCGCAGCACTCTGACCCCAAACAATAACATCTTACCGCAGCACTCTGACCCCAATCAACATCTTACCGCAGCACTCTGACCCCAAACAACATCTTACCGCAGCACTCTGACCCCAATCAACATCTTACCGCAGCACTCTGACCCCAAACAACATCTTACCGCAGCACTCTGACCCCAAACAACATCTTACCGCAGTACGCTGACCCCAAACAACATCTTACCGCAGCACGCTGACCCGAAACAACATCTTACCACAGCACTCTGACCCAAAACAACATCTTACCGCAGCACTCTGACCCCAAACAACATCTTACCGCAGCACTCTGACCCCAAACAACATCTTACCGCAGCACTCTGACCCCAAACAACATCTTACCGCAGCACTCTGACCCCAAACGTCATCTTACCGCAGCACTCTGACCCCAAACCACCTCTTACCGCAGCACTCTGACCCCAAACAACATCTTACCGCAGCACTCTGACCCCAAACAACATCTTACCGCAGCACTCTGACCCCAAACAACATCTTACCGCAGCACTCTGACCCCAAACAACATCTTACCGCAGCACGCTGACCCCAAACAACATCTTACCGCAGCACTCTGACGCCAAACAACAACATCTTACCGCAGCACTCTGACCCAAAACAACAACATCTTACCGCAGCACTCTGACCCCAAACAACATCTTACCGTAGCACTCTGACCCCAAACAACATCTTACCGCAGCACTCTGACCCCAATCAACATCTTACCGCAGCACTCTGACCCCAAACAACATCTTACCGCAGCACTCTGACCCCAAACAACATCTTACCGCAGCACTCTGACCCCAAACAACATCTTACCGCAGCACTCTGACCCCAAACAACATCTTACCGCAGCACTCTGACCCCAAACAACATCTTACCGCAGCACACTGACCCCAAACAACATCTTACCGCAGCACGCTGACCCCAAACAACATCTTACCGCAGCACTCTGACCCCAAACAACAACATCTTATCGCAGCACTCTGACCCCAAACAACATCTTACCGCAGCACTCTGACCCCAAACATCATCGTACCGCAGCACTCTGACCCCAATCAACATCTTACCGCAGCACTCTGACCCCAAACAACATCTTACCGCAGCACTCTGACCCCAAACAACATCTTACCGCAGCACGCTGACCCCAAACAACATCTTACCGCAGCACTCTGACCCCAAACAACATCTTACCGCAGCACTCTGACCGTAAACAACATCATACCACAGCACTCTGACCTCAATCAACATCTTACCGCAGCACTCTGACCCCAAACAACATCTTACCGCAGCACTCTGACCCCAAACAACATCTTACCGCAGCACTCTGACCCCAAACAACATCTTACCGCAGCACTCTGACCCCAAACAACATCTTACCGCAGCACTCTGACCCCAAACAACATCTTACCGCAGCACGCTGACCCCAAACAACATCTTACCGCAGCACGCTGACCCCAAACAACATCTTACCGCAGCACTCTGACCCCAAACAACAACATTTTATCGCAGCACTCTGACCCCAAACAACATCTTACCGCAGCACTCTGACCCCAAACATCATCGTACCGCAGCACTCTGACCCAATCAACATCTTACCGCAGCACTCTGACCCAAAACAACATCTTACCGCAGCACTCTGACGGCAAACAACATCTTACCGCAGCACGCTGACCCCAAACAACATCTTACCGCAGCACTCTGACCCCAAACAACATCTTACCGCAGCACTCTGACCCGAAACAACATCTTACCGCAGCACTCTGACCCCAAACAACATCTTACCGCAGCACTCTGACCCCAAACAACATCTTACCGCAGCACTCTGACCCCAAACATCAACATCTTACCGCAGCACTCTGACCCCAAACAACATCTTACCGCAGCACTCTGACCCCAAACAACATCTTACCGCACCACTCTGACCCCAAACAACATCTTACCGCAGCACTCTGACCCCAAACAACAACATCTTACCGCAGCACTCTGACCCCAAACAACAACATCTTACCGCAGCACTCTGACCCCAAACAACATCTAACCGCAGCACTCTGACCCCAAACAACATCTTACCGCAGCACTCTGACCCCAAACAACATCTTACCGCAGCACTCTGACGCCAAACAACATCTTACCGCAGCACTCTGACCCCAAACATCCTACCGCAGCAGTCTGACCCCAAACAACATCTTACCGCAGCACTCTGACCCCAAACAACATCTTACCGCAGCACTCTGACCCCAAACAACATCTTACCGCAGCACTCTGACCACAAACAACATCTTACCGCAGCACTCTGACCCCAAACAACATCTTACCGCAGCACTCTGACCCCAAACAACAACATCTTACCGCAGCACTCTGGCCCCAAACAACAACATCTTACCGCAGCACTCTGATCCCAAACAACATCTTACCGCAGCACTCTGACCCCAAACAACATCTTACCGCAGCACTCTGACCCCAAACAACCTCTTACCGCAGCACTCTGACCCCAAACAACATCTTACCGCAGCACTCTGACCCCAAACAACATCTTACCGCAGCACTCTGACCCCAAACAACCTCTTACCGCAGCACTCTGACCCCAAACATCTTACCGCAGCACTCTGACCCCAAACGTCATCTTACCGCAGCACTCTGACCCCAAACCACCTTTTACCGCAGCACTCTGACCCCAAACAACATCTTAGCGCAGCACGCTGACCCCAAACAACAAAATCTTACCGCAGCACTCTGAACCCAAACAACATCTTACCGCAGCACTCTGACCGCAAAAAACATCTTACCGCGGCACTCTGACCCCAAACAACATCTTACCGCATCACTGACGCCAAACAACATCTTACCGCAGCACTCTGACCCCAAACAACATCTTACCGCAGCATGCTGACCCCAAACAACATCTTACCGCAGCAATCTGACCCCAAACAACATCTTACCGCAGCACTCTGACCCCAAACAACAACATCTTACCGCAGCACTCTGACCCCAAACAACATCTTACCGCAGCACTCTGACCCCAAACAACATCTTACCGCAGCACTCTGACCCCAAACAACATCTTACCGCAGCACTCTGACCCCAAACAACATCTTATCGCAGCACTCTGACCCCAAACAACAACATCTTACCGCAGCACTCTGACCCCAAACAACAACATCTTACCGCAGCACTCTGACCCCAAACAACATCTTACCGCAGCACTCTGACCGCAAACAACAACATCTTACCGCAGCACTCTGACCGAAACAACAACATCTTACCGCAGCACTCTGACCCCAGACAACAACATCTTACCGCAGCACTCTGACCCCAAACAACAACATCTTACCGCAGCACTCTGACCCCAAACAACAACATCTTACCGCAGCACTCTGACCCCAAACAACATCTAACCGCAGCACTCTGACCCCAAACAACATCTTACCGCAGCACTCTGACCCCAAACAACATCTTACCGCAGCACTCTGACGCCAAACAACATCTTACCGCAGCACTCTGACCCCAAACATCCTACCGCAGCACTCTGACCCCAAACAACATCTTACCGCAGCACTCTGACCCCAAACAACATCTTACCGCAGCACTCTGACCCCAAACAACATCTTACCGCAGCACGCTGACCCCAAACAACATCTTACCGCAGCACGCTGACCCCAAACAACATCTTACCGCAGCACTCTGACCCCAAACAATAACATCTTACCGCAGCACTCTGACCCCAATCAACATCTTACCGCAGCACTCTGACCCCAAACAACATCTTACCGCAGCACTCTGACCCCAATCAACATCTTACCGCAGCACTCTGACCCCAAACAACATCTTACCGCAGCACTCTGACCCCAAACAACATCTTACCGCAGTACGCTGACCCCAAACAACATCTTACCGCAGCACGCTGACCCGAAACAACATCTTACCACAGCACTCTGACCCAAAACAACATCTTACCGCAGCACTCTGACCCCAAACAACATCTTACCGCAGCACTCTGACCCCAAACAACATCTTACCGCAGCACTCTGACCCCAAACAACATCTTACCGCAGCACTCTGACCCCAAACGTCATCTTACCGCAGCACTCTGACCCCAAACCACCTCTTACCGCAGCACTCTGACCCCAAACAACATCTTACCGCAGCACTCTGACCCCAAACAACATCTTACCGCAGCACTCTGACCCCAAACAACATCTTACCGCAGCACTCTGACCCCAAACAACATCTTACCGCAGCACGCTGACCCCAAACAACATCTTACCGCAGCACTCTGACGCCAAACAACAACATCTTACCGCAGCACTCTGACCCAAAACAACAACATCTTACCGCAGCACTCTGACCCCAAACAACATCTTACCGTAGCACTCTGACCCCAAACAACATCTTACCGCAGCACTCTGACCCCAATCAACATCTTACCGCAGCACTCTGACCCCAAACAACATCTTACCGCAGCACTCTGACCCCAAACAACATCTTACCGCAGCACTCTGACCCCAAACAACATCTTACCGCAGCACTCTGACCCCAAACAACATCTTACCGCAGCACTCTGACCCCAAACAACATCTTACCGCAGCACACTGACCCCAAACAACATCTTACCGCAGCACGCTGACCCCAAACAACATCTTACCGCAGCACTCTGACCCCAAACAACAACATCTTATCGCAGCACTCTGACCCCAAACAACATCTTACCGCAGCACTCTGACCCCAAACATCATCGTACCGCAGCACTCTGACCCCAATCAACATCTTACCGCAGCACTCTGACCCCAAACAACATCTTACCGCAGCACTCTGACCCCAAACAACATCTTACCGCAGCACGCTGACCCCAAACAACATCTTACCGCAGCACTCTGACCCCAAACAACATCTTACCGCAGCACTCTGACCCGAAACAACATCTTACCGCAGCACTCTGACCCCAAACAACATCTTACCGCAGCACTCTGACCCCAAACAACAACATCTTACCGCAGCACTCTGACCCCAAACAACATCTAACCGCAGCACTCTGACCCCAAACAACATCTTACCGCAGCACTCTGACCCCAAACAACATCTTACCGCAGCACTCTGACCCCAAACAACAACATCTTACCGCAGCACTCTGACCCCAAACAACATCTTACCGCAGCACTCTGACCGCAAACAACAACATCTTACCGCAGCACTCTGACCGAAACAACAACATCTTACCGCAGCACTCTGACCCCAGACAACAACATCTTACCGCAGCACTCTGACCCCAAACAACAACATCTTACCGCAGCACTCTGACCCCAAACAACAACATCTTACCGCAGCACTCTGACCCCAAACAACATCTAACCGCAGCACTCTGACCCCAAACAACATCTTACCGCAGCACTCTGACCCCAAACAACATCTTACCGCAGCACTCTGACGCCAAACAACATCTTACCGCAGCACTCTGACCCCAAACATCCTACCGCAGCACTCTGACCCCAAACAACATCTTACCGCAGCACTCTGACCCCAAACAACATCTTACCGCAGCACTCTGACCCCAAACAACATCTTACCGCAGCACGCTGACCCCAAACAACATCTTACCGCAGCACGCTGACCCCAAACAACATCTTACCGCAGCACTCTGACCCCAAACAATAACATCTTACCGCAGCACTCTGACCCCAATCAACATCTTACCGCAGCACTCTGACCCCAAACAACATCTTACCGCAGCACTCTGACCCCAATCAACATCTTACCGCAGCACTCTGACCCCAAACAACATCTTACCGCAGCACTCTGACCCCAAACAACATCTTACCGCAGTACGCTGACCCCAAACAACATCTTACCGCAGCACGCTGACCCGAAACAACATCTTACCACAGCACTCTGACCCAAAACAACATCTTACCGCAGCACTCTGACCCCAAACAACATCTTACCGCAGCACTCTGACCCCAAACAACATCTTACCGCAGCACTCTGACCCCAAACAACATCTTACCGCAGCACTCTGACCCCAAACGTCATCTTACCGCAGCACTCTGACCCCAAACCACCTCTTACCGCAGCACTCTGACCCCAAACAACATCTTACCGCAGCACTCTGACCCCAAACAACATCTTACCGCAGCACTCTGACCCCAAACAACATCTTACCGCAGCACTCTGACCCCAAACAACATCTTACCGCAGCACGCTGACCCCAAACAACATCTTACCGCAGCACTCTGACGCCAAACAACAACATCTTACCGCAGCACTCTGACCCAAAACAACAACATCTTACCGCAGCACTCTGACCCCAAACAACATCTTACCGTAGCACTCTGACCCCAAACAACATCTTACCGCAGCACTCTGACCCCAATCAACATCTTACCGCAGCACTCTGACCCCAAACAACATCTTACCGCAGCACTCTGACCCCAAACAACATCTTACCGCAGCACTCTGACCCCAAACAACATCTTACCGCAGCACTCTGACCCCAAACAACATCTTACCGCAGCACTCTGACCCCAAACAACATCTTACCGCAGCACACTGACCCCAAACAACATCTTACCGCAGCACGCTGACCCCAAACAACATCTTACCGCAGCACTCTGACCCCAAACAACAACATCTTATCGCAGCACTCTGACCCCAAACAACATCTTACCGCAGCACTCTGACCCCAAACATCATCGTACCGCAGCACTCTGACCCCAATCAACATCTTACCGCAGCACTCTGACCCCAAACAACATCTTACCGCAGCACTCTGACCCCAAACAACATCTTACCGCAGCACGCTGACCCCAAACAACATCTTACCGCAGCACTCTGACCCCAAACAACATCTTACCGCAGCACTCTGACCCGAAACAACATCTTACCGCAGCACTCTGACCCCAAACAACATCTTACCGCAGCACTCTGACCCCAAACAACAACATCTTACCGCAGCACTCTGACCCCAAACAACATCTAACCGCAGCACTCTGACCCCAAACAACATCTTACCGCAGCACTCTGACCCCAAACAACATCTTACCGCAGCACTCTGACGCCAAACAACATCTTACCGCAGCACTCTGACCCCAAACATCCTACCGCAGCACTCTGACCCCAAACAACATCTTACCGCAGCACTCTGACCCCAAACAACATCTTACCGCAGCACTCTGACCCCAAACAACATCTTACCGCAGCACGCTGACCTCAAACAACATCTTACCGCAGCACGCTGACCCCAAACAACATCTTACCGCAGCACTCTGACCCCAAACAATAACATCTTACCGCAGCACTCTGACCCCAAACAACACCTTACCGCAGCACTCTGACCCCAAACAACATCTTACCGCAGCACGCTGACCCCAAACAACATCTTACCGCAGCACTCTGACCCCAAACAACATCTTACCGCAGCACTCTGACCCCAATCAACATCTTACCGCAGCACTCTGACCCCAATCAACATCTTACCGCAGCACTCTGACCCCAAACAACATCTTACCGCAGCACTCTGACCCCAATCAACATCTTACCGCAGCACTCTGACCCCAAACAACATCTTACCGCAGCACTCTGACCCCAAACAACATCTTACCGCAGTACGCTGACCCCAAACAACATCTTACCGCAGCACGCTGACCCGAAACAACATCTTACCGCAGCACTCTGACCCAAAACAACATCTTACCGCAGCACTCTGACCCCAAACGACATCTTACCGCAGCACTCTGACCCCAAACAACATCTTACCGCAGCACTCTGACCCCAAACAACATCATACCGCAGCACTCTGACCCCAAACGTCATCTTACCGCAGCACTCTGACCCCAAACCACCTCTTACCGCAGCACTCTGACCCCAAACAACATCTTACCGCAGCACTCTGACCCCAAACAACATCTTACCGCAGCACTCTGACCCCAAACAACATCTTACCGCAGCACTCTGACCCCAAACAACATCTTACCGCAGCACGCTGACCCCAAACAACATCTTACCGCAGCACTCTGACGCCAAACAACAACATCTTACCGCAGCACTCTGACCCCAAACAACAACATCTTACCGCAGCACTCTGACCCCAAACAACATCTTACCGCAGCACTCTGACCCCAAACAACATCTTACCGCTGCACTCTGACCCCAATCAACATCTTACCGCAGCACTCTGACCCCAAACAACATCTTACCGCAGCACTCTGACCCCAAACAACATCTTACCGCAGCACTCTGACCCCAAACAACATCTTACCGCAGCACTCTGACCCCAAACAACATCTTACCGCAGCACTCTGACCGCAAACAACATCTTACCGCAGCACGCTGACCCCAAACAACATCTTACCGCAGCACGCTGACCCCAAACAACATCTTACCGCAGCACTCTGACCCCAAACAACAACATCTTATCGCAGCACTCTGACCCCAAACAACATCTTACCGCAGCACTCTGACCCCAAACATCATCGTACCGCAGCACTCTGACCCCAATCAACATCTTACCGCAGCACTCTGACCCCAAACAACATCTTACCGCAGCACTCTGACCCCAAACAACATCTTACCGCAGCACTCTGACCCCAAACAACATCTTACCGCAGCACGCTGACCCCAAACAACATCTTACCGCAGCACTCTGACGCCAAACAACAACATCTTACCGCAGCACTCTGACCCCAAACAACAACATCTTACCGCAGCACTCTGACCCCAAACAACATCTTACCGCAGCACTCTGACCCCAAACAACATCTTACCGCAGCACTCTGACCCCAATCAACATCTTACGCAGCACTCTGACCCCAAACAACATCTTACCGCAGCACTCTGACCCCAAACAACATCTTACCGCAGCACTCTGACCCCAAACAACATCTTACCGCAGCACTCTGACCCCAAACAACATCTTACCGCAGCACTCTGACCCCAAACAACATCTTACCGCAGCACGCTGACCCCAAACAACATCTTACCGCAGCACGCTGACCCCAAACAACATCTTACCGCAGCACTCTGACCCCAAACAACAACATCTTATCGCAGCACTCTGACCCCAAACAACATCTTACCGCAGCACTCTGACCCCAAACAACATCTTACCGCAGCACGCTGACCCCAAACAACATCTTACCGCAGCACTCTGACCCCAAACAACATCTTACCGCAGCACTCTGACCCGAAACAACATCTTACCGCAGCACTCTGACCCCAAACAACATCTTACCGCAGCACTCTGACCCCAAACATCTTACCGCAGCACTCTGACCCCAAACATCAACATCTTACCGCAGCACTCTGACCCCAAACAACATCTTACCGCAGCACTCTGACCCCAAACAACATCTTACCGCAGCACTCTGACCCCAAACAACAACATCTTACCGCAGCACTCTGACCCCAAACAACAACATCTTACCGCAGCACTCTGACCCCAAACAACATCTAACCGCAGCACTCTGACCCCAAACAACATCTTACCGCAGCACTCTGACCCCAAACATCCTACCGCAGCACTCTGACCCCAAACAACATCTTACCGCAGCACGCTGACCCCAAACAACATCTTACCGCAGCACGCTGACCCCAAACAACATCTTACCGCAGCACTCTGACCCCAAACAATAACATCTTACCGCAGCACTCTGACCCCAAACAACATCTTACCGCAGCACTCTGACCCCAAACAACATCTTACCGCAGCACGCTGACCCCAAACAACATCTTACCGCAGCACTCTGACCCCAAACAACATCTTACCGCAGCACTCTGACCCCAATCAACATCTTACCGCAGCACTCTGACCCCAATCAACATCTTACCGCAGCACTCTGACCCCAAACAACATCTTACCGCAGCACTCTGACCCCAATCAACATCTTACCGCAGCACTCTGACACCAAACAACATCTTACCGCAGCACTCTGACCCCAAACAGCATCTTACCGCAGCACTCTGACCCCAAACAACCTCTTACCGCAGCACTCTGACCCCAAACAACATCTTACCGCAGCACTCTGACCCCAAACAACCTCTTACCGCAGCACTCTGACCCCAAACAACATCTTACCGCAGCACTCTGACCCCAAACAACATCTTACCGCAGCACTCTGACCCCAAACAACATCTTACCGCAGCACTCTGACCCCAAACAACCTCTTACCGCAGCACTCTGACCCCAAACGTCATCTTACCGCAGCACTCTGACCCCAAACCACCTCTTACCGCAGCACTCTGACCCCAAACAACATCTTACCGCAGCACTCTGACCCCAAACAACATCTTACCGCAGCACTCTGACCCCAAACAACATCTTACCGCAGCACTCTGACCCCAAACAACATCTTACCGCAGCACGCTGACCCCAAACAACATCTTACCGCAGCACTCTGACCCCAAACAACATCTTACCGCAGCACGCTGACCCCAAACAACATCTTACCGCAGCACGCTGCCCCCAATCAACATCTTACCGCAGCACTCTGACCCCAAACAACATCTTACCGCAGCACGCTGACCCGAAACAACATTTTACCGCAGCACTCTGACCCCAAACAACATCTTACCGCAGCACGCTGACCCCAAACAACATCTTACCGCAGCACGCTGACCCCAAACAACATCTTACCGCAGCACTCTGACCCCAAACAACATCTTACCGCAGCAAGCTGACCCCAAACAACAACATCTTACCGCAGCACTCTGACCCCAAACAAAATCTTACCGCAGCACTCTGAACCCAAACAACATCTTACCGCAGTACGCTGACCCCAAACAACAAAATCTTACCGCAGCACTCCGAACCCAAACAACATCTTACCGCAGCACTCTGACCCCAAAAAACATCTTACCGCGGCACTCTGACCCCAAACAACATCTTACCGCAGCACTCTGACCCCAAACAACATCTTACCGCAGCACGCTGACCCCAAACAACATCTTACCGCAGCACTCTGACCCCAAACAACAACATCTTACCGCAGCACTCTGACCCCAAACAACATCTTACCGCAGCACTCTGACCGCAAACAACAACATCTTACCGCAGCACTCTGACCCCAAACAACAACATCTTACCGCAGCACTCTGACCCCAAACAACAACATCTTACCGCAGCACTCTGACCCCAAACAACAACATCTTACCGCAGAACTCTGACCCCAAACAACAACATCTTACCGCAGCACTCTGACCCCAAACAACATCCAACCGCAGCACTCTGACCCCAAACAACATCTTACCGCAGCACTCTGACCCCAAACAACATCTTACCGCAGCACTCTGACGCCAAACAACATCTTACCGCAGCACTCTGATCCCAAACATCCTACCGCAGCACTCTGACCCCAAACAACATCTTACCGCAGCACTCTGACCCCAAACAACATCTTACCGCAGCACTCTGGCCCCAAACAACATCTTACCGCAGCACTCTGATCCCAAACAACATCTTACCGCAGCACTCTGACCCCAAACAACATCTTACCGCAGCACTCTGACCCCAAACAACATCTTACCGCAGCACTCTGACCCCAAACAACATCTTACCGCAGCACGCTGACCCCAAACAACATCTTACCGCAGCACTCTGACGCCAAACAACAACATCTTACCGCAGCACTCTGACCCCAAACAACAACATCTTACCGCAGCACTCTGACCCCAAACAACATCTTACCGCAGCACTCTGACCCCAAACAACATCTTACCGCAGCACTCTGACCCCAATCAACATCTTACGCAGCACTCTGACCCCAAACAACATCTTACCGCAGCACTCTGACCCCAAACAACATCTTACCGCAGCACTCTGACCCCAAACAACATCTTACCGCAGCACTCTGACCCCAAACAACATCTTACCGCAGCACTCTGACCCCAAACAACATCTTACCGCAGCACGCTGACCCCAAACAACATCTTACCGCAGCACGCTGACCCCAAACAACATCTTACCGCAGCACTCTGACCCCAAACAACAACATCTTATCGCAGCACTCTGACCCCAAACAACATCTTACCGCAGCACTCTGACCCCAAACAACATCTTACCGCAGCACGCTGACCCCAAACAACATCTTACCGCAGCACTCTGACCCCAAACAACATCTTACCGCAGCACTCTGACCCGAAACAACATCTTACCGCAGCACTCTGACCCCAAACAACATCTTACCGCAGCACTCTGACCCCAAACAACATCTTACCGCAGCACTCTGACCCCAAACATCAACATCTTACCGCAGCACTCTGACCCCAAACAACATCTTACCGCAGCACTCTGACCCCAAACAACATCTTACCGCAGCACTCTGACCCCAAACAACAACATCTTACCGCAGCACTCTGACCCCAAACAACAACTTCTTACCGCAGCACTCTGACCCCAAACAACATCTAACCGCAGCACTCTGACCCCAAACAACATCTTACCGCAGCACTCTGACCCCAAACATCCTACCGCAGCACTCTGACCCCAAACAACATCTTACCGCAGCACGCTGACCCCAAACAACATCTTACCGCAGCACGCTGACCCCAAACAACATCTTACCGCAGCACTCTGACCCCAAACAATAACATCTTACCGCAGCACTCTGACCCCAAACAACATCTTACCGCAGCACTCTGACCCCAAACAACATCTTACCGCAGCACGCTGACCCCAAACAACATCTTACCGCAGCACTCTGACCCCAAACAACATCTTACCGCAGCACTCTGACCCCAATCAACATCTTACCGCAGCACTCTGACCCCAATCAACATCTTACCGCAGCACTCTGACCCCAAACAACATCTTACCGCAGCACTCTGACCCCAATCAACATCTTACCGCAGCACTCTGACACCAAACAACATCTTACCGCAGCACTCTGACCCCAAACAGCATCTTACCGCAGCACTCTGACCCCAAACAACCTCTTACCGCAGCACTCTGACCCCAAACAACATCTTACCGCAGCACTCTGACCCCAAACAACCTCTTACCGCAGCACTCTGACCCCAAACAACATCTTACCGCAGCACTCTGACCCCAAACAACATCTTACCGCAGCACTCTGACCCCAAACAACATCTTACCGCAGCACTCTGACCCCAAACAACTTCTTACCGCAGCACTCTGACCCCAAACGTCATCTTACCGCAGCACTCTGACCCCAAACCACCTCTTACCGCAGCACTCTGACCCCAAACAACATCTTACCGCAGCACTCTGACCCCAAACAACATCTTACCGCAGCACTCTGACCCCAAACAACATCTTACCGCAGCACTCTGACCCCAAACAACATCTTACCGCAGCACGCTGACCCCAAACAACATCTTACCGCAGCACTCTGACCCCAAACAACATCTTACCGCAGCACGCTGACCCCAAACAACATCTTACCGCAGCACGCTGCCCCCAATCAACATCTTACCGCAGCACTCTGACCCCAAACAACATCTTACCGCAGCACGCTGACCCCAAACAACATTTTACCGCAGCACTCTGACCCCAAACAACATCTTACCGCAGCACGCTGACCCCAAACAACATCTTACCGCAGCACGCTGACCCCAAACAACATCTTACCGCAGCACTCTGACCCCAAACAACATCTTACCGCAGCAAGCTGACCCCAAACAACAACATCTTACCGCAGCACTCTGACCCCAAACAAAATCTTACCGCAGCACTCTGAACCCAAACAACATCTTACCGCAGTACGCTGACCCCAAACAACAAAATCTTACCGCAGCACTCCGAACCCAAACAACATCTTACCGCAGCACTCTGACCCCAAAAAACATCTTACCGCGGCACTCTGACCCCAAACAACATCTTACCGCAGCACTCTGACCCCAAACAACATCTTACCGCAGCACGCTGACCCCAAACAACATCTTACCGCAGCACTCTGACCCCAAACAACAACATCTTACCGCAGCACTCTGACCCCAAACAACATCTTACCGCAGCACTCTGACCGCAAACAACAACATCTTACCGCAGCACTCTGACCCCAAACAACAACATCTTACCGCAGCACTCTGACCCCAAACAACAACATCTTACCGCAGCACTCTGACCCCAAACAACAACATCTTACCGCAGAACTCTGACCCCAAACAACAACATCTTACCGCAGCACTCTGACCCCAAACAACATCCAACCGCAGCACTCTGACCCCAAACAACATCTTACCGCAGCACTCTGACCCCAAACAACATCTTACCGCAGCACTCTGACGCCAAACAACATCTTACCGCAGCACTCTGATCCCAAACATCCTACCGCAGCACTCTGACCCCAAACAACATCTTACCGCAGCACTCTGACCCCAAACAACATCTTACCGCAGCACTCTGGCCCCAAACAACATCTTACCGCAGCACTCTGATCCCAAACAACATCTTACCGCAGCACTCTGACCCCAAACAACATCTTACCGCAGCACTCTGACCCCAAACAACCTCTTACCGCAGCACTCTGACCCCAAAAAACATCTTACCGCAGCACTCTGACCCCAAACAACATCTTACCGCAGCACTCTGACCCCAAATAACCTCTTACCGCAGCACTCTGACCCCAAACAACATCTTACCGCAGCACTCTGACCCCAAACGTCATCTTACCGCAGCACTCTGACCCCAAACCACCTCTTACCGCAGCACTCTGACCCCAAACAACATCTTACCGCAGCACTCTGACCCCAAACAACATCTTACCGCAGCACTCTGACCCAAACAACATCTTACCGCAGCACTCTGACCCCAAACAACATCTTACCGCAGCACGCTGACCCCAAACAACATCTTACCGCAGCACTCTGACCCCAAACAACATCTTACCGCAGCACGCTGACCCCAAACAACATCTTACCGCAGCACGCTGACCCCAAACAACATCTTACCGCAGCACTCTGACCCCAAACAACATCTTACCGCAGCACGCTGACACCAAACAACATTTTACCGCAGCACTCTGACCCCAAACAACATCTTACCGCAGCACGCTGACCCCAAACAACATCTTACCGCAGCACGCTGACCCCAAACAACATCTTACCGCAGCACTCTGACCCCAAACAACATCTGACCGCAGCACGCTGACCCCAAACAACAACATCTTACCGCAGCACTCTGACCCCAAACAAAATCTTACCGCAGCACTCTGACCCCAAACAACATCTTACCGCAGCACGCTGACCCCAAACAACAAAATCTTACCGCAGCACTCTGACCCCAAACAACATCTTACCGCAGCACTCTGACCCCAAAAAACATCTTACCGCAGCACTCTGACCACAAACTACCTCTTACCGCAGCACTCTGACCCCAAACAACATCTTACCGCAGCACTCTGACACCAAACAACATCTTACCGCAGCACTCTGACCCCAAACAACATCTTACCGCAGCACTCTGACCCCAAACATCTTACCGCAGCACTCTGACCCCAAACAACATCTTACCGCACCACTCTGACCCCAAACAACATCTTACCGCAGCACTCTGACCCCAAACAACATCTTACCGCAGCACTCTGACCCCAAACAACATCTTACCGCAGCACTCTGACCACAAACATCAACATCTTACCGCAGCATTCTGACCCCAAACAACATCTTACCGCAGCACTCTGACCCCAAACACCATCTTACCGCAGCACTCTGACCCCAAAAAACATCTTACCGCAGCACTCTGACCACAAACTACCTCTTACCGCAGCACTCTGACCCCAAACAACATCTTACCGCAGCACTCTGACCCCAAACAACAACATCTTACCGCAGCACTCTGACCCCAAACAACAACATCTTACCGCAGCACTCTGACCCCAAACAACATCTAACCGCAGCACTCTGACCCCAAACAACATCTTACCGCAGCACTCTGACCCCAAACAACATCTTACCGCAGCACGCTGACCCCAAACAACATCTTACCGCAGCACGCTGACCCCAAACAACATCTTACCGCAGCCCTCTGACCCCAAACAATAACATCTTACCGCAGCACTCTGACCCCAAACAACATCTTACCGCAGCACGCTGACCCCAAACAACATCTTACCGCAGTACGCTGACCCCAAACAACATCATACCGCAACATGCTGACCCCAAACAACATCTTACCGCAGCACTCTGACCCCAAACAACATCTTACCGCAGCACTCTGATCCCAAACAACATCTTACCGCAGCACTCTGACCCCAAACAACATCTTACCGCAGCACTCTGACCCCAAACAACAACATCTTACTGCAGCACTCTGGCCCCAAACAACAACATCTTACCGCAGCACTCTGATCCCAAACAACATCTTACCGCAGCACTCTGACCCCAAACATCTTACCGCAGCACTCTGACCCCAAACAACCTCTTACCGCAGCACTCTGACCCCAAACAACATCTTACCGCAGCACTCTGACCCCAAACAACATCTTACCGCAGCACTCTGACCCCAAACAACCTCTTACCGCAGCACTCTGACCCCAAACAACATCTTACCGCAGCACTCTGACCCCAAACGTCATCTTACCGCAGCACTCTGACCCCAAACCACCTCTTACCGCAGCACTCTGACCCCAAACAACATCTTACCGCAGCACTGACCCCAAACAACAACATCTTGCCGCAGCACTCTGACCCCAAACAACATCTTACCGCAGCACGCTGACCCCAAACAACATCTTACCGCAGCACTCTGACGCCAAACAACAACATCTTACCGCAGCACTCTGATCCCAAACAACAACATCTTACCGCAGCACTCTGACCCCAAACAACATCTTACCGCAGCACTCTGACCCCAAACAACATCTTACCGCAGCACTCTGACCCCAAACAACATCTTACCGCAGCACTCTGACCGCAAACAACATCTTACCGCAGCACTCTGACCCCAAACAACATCTTACCGCAGCACTCTGACCCCAAACAACATCTTACCGCAGCACTCTGACCCCAAACAACAACATCTTACCGCAGCACTCTGGCCCCAAACAACATCTTACCGCAGCACTCTGATCCCAAACAACATCTTACCGCAGCACTCTGACCCCAAACAACATCTTACCGCAGCACTCTGACCCCAAACAACCTCTTACCGCAGCACTCTGACCCCAAACAACATCTTACCGCAGCACTCTGACCCCAAACAACATCTTACCGCAGCACTCTGACCCCAAACAACCTCTTACCGCAGCACTCTGACCCCAAACAACATCTTACCGCAGCACTCTGACCCCAAACAACCTCTTACCGCAGCACTCTGACCCCAAACAACATCTTACCGCAGCACTCTGACCCCAAACAACATCTTACCGCAGCACTCTGACCCCAAACAACATCTTACCGCAGCACTCTGACCCCAAACAACCTCTTACCGCAGCACTCTGACCCCAAACGTCATCTTACCGCAGCACTCTGACCCCAAACCACCTCTTACCGCAGCACTCTGACCCCAAACAACATCTTACCGCAGCACTCTGACCCCAAACAACATCTTACCGCAGCACTCTGACCCCAAACAACATCTTACCGCAGCACTCTGACCCCAAACAACATCTTACCGCAGCACGCTGACCCCAAACAACATCTTACCGCAGCACTCTGACCCCAAACAACATCTTACCGCAGCACGCTGACCCCAAACAACATCTTACCGCAGCACGCTGCCCCCAATCAACATCTTACCGCAGCACTCTGACCCCAAACAACATCTTACCGCAGCACGCTGACCCCAAACAACATTTTACCGCAGCACTCTGACCCCAAACAACATCTTACCGCAGCACGCTGACCCCAAACAACATCTTACCGCAGCACGCTGACCCCAAACAACATCTTACCGCAGCACTCTGACCCCAAACAACATCTTACCGCAGCAAGCTGACCCCAAACAACAACATCTTACCGCAGCACTCTGACCCCAAACAAAATCTTACCGCAGCACTCTGAACCCAAACAACATCTTACCGCAGTACGCTGACCCCAAACAACAAAATCTTACCGCAGCACTCCGAACCCAAACAACATCTTACCGCAGCACTCTGACCCCAAAAAACATCTTACCGCGGCACTCTGACCCCAAACAACATCTTACCGCAGCACTCTGACCCCAAACAACATCTTACCGCAGCACGCTGACCCCAAACAACATCTTACCGCAGCACTCTGACCCCAAACAACAACATCTTACCGCAGCACTCTGACCCCAAACAACATCTTACCGCAGCACTCTGACCGCAAAAAACAACATCTTACCGCAGCACTCTGACCCCAAACAACAACATCTTACCGCAGAACTCTGACCCCAAACAACAACATCTTACCGCAGCACTCTGACCCCAAACAACATCCAACCGCAGCACTCTGACCCCAAACAACATCTTACCGCAGCACTCTGACCCCAAACAACATCTTACCGCAGCACTCTGACGCCAAACAACATCTTACCGCAGCACTCTGACCCCAAACATCCTACCGCAGCACTCTGACCCCAAACAACATCTTACCGCAGCACTCTGACCCCAAACAACATCTTACCGCAGCACTCTGGCCCCAAACAACATCTTACCGCAGCACTCTGATCCCAAACAACATCTTACCGCAGCACTCTGACCCCAAACAACATCTTACCGCAGCACTCTGACCCCAAACAACATCTTACCGCAGCACGCTGACACCAAACAACATTTTACCGCAGCACTCTGACCCCAAACAACATCTTACCGCAGCACGCTGACCCCAAACAACATCTTACCGCAGCACGCTGACCCCAAACAACATCTTACCGCAGCACTCTGACCCCAAACAACATCTGACCGCAGCACGCTGACCCCAAACAACAACATCTTACCGCAGCACTCTGACCCCAAACAAAATCTTACCGCAGCACTCTGACCCCAAACAACATCTTACCGCAGCACGCTGACCCCAAACAACAAAATCTTACCGCAGCACTCTGAACCCAAACAACATCTTACCGCAGCACTCTGACCCCAAAAAACATCTTACCGCGGCACTCTGACCCCAAACAACATCTTACCGCATCACTGACGCCAAACAACATCTTACCGCAGCACTCTGACCCCAAACAACATCTTACCGCAGCACGCTGACCCCAAACAACATCTTACCGCAGCACTCTGACCCCAAACAACATCTTACCGCAGCACTCTGACCCCAAAAAACATCTTACCGCAGCACTCTGACCACAAACTACCTCTTACCGCAGCACTCTGACCCCAAACAACATCTTACCGCAGCACTCTGACACCAAACAACATCTTACCGCAGCACTCTGACCCCAAACAACATCTTACCGCAGCACTCTGACCCCAAACATCTTACCGCAGCACTCTGACCCCAAACAACATCTTACCGCAGCACTCTGACCCCAAACAACATTTTACCGCAGCACTCTGACCACAAACTACCTCTTACCGCAGCACTCTGACCCCAAACAACATCTTACCGCAGCACTCTGACACCAAACAACATCTTACCGCAGCACTCTGACACCAAACAACATCTTACCGCAGCACTCTGACCCCAAACAACATCTTACCGCAGCACTCTGACCCCAAACATCTTACCGCAGCACTCTGAACCCAAACAACATCTTACCGCAGCACTCTGACCCCAAAAAACATCTTACCGCGGCACTCTGACCCCAAACAACATCTTACCGCATCACTGACGCCAAACAACATCTTACCGCAGCACTCTGACCCCAAACAACATCTTACCGCAGCACGCTGACCCCAAACAACATCTTACCGCAGCACTCTGACCCCAAACAACATCTTACCGCAGCACTCTGACCCCAAAAAACATCTTACCGCAGCACTCTGACCACAAACTACCTCTTACCGCAGCACTCTGACCCCAAACAACATCTTACCGCAGCACTCTGACCCCAAACATCTTACCGCAGCACTCTGACCCCAAACAACATCTTACCGCAGCACTCTGACCCCAAACAACATTTTACCGCAGCACTCTGACCACAAACTACCTCTTACCGCAGCACTCTGACCCCAAACAACATCTTACCGCAGCACTCTGACACCAAACAACATCTTACCGCAGCACTCTGACCCCAAACAACATCTTACCGCAGCACTCTGACCCCAAACATCTTACCGCAGCACTCTGACCCCAAACAACATCTTACCGCAGCACTCTGACCCCAAACAATATTTTACCGCAGCACTCTGACCACAAAACTACCTCTTACCGCAGCACTCTGACCCCAAACAACATCTTACCGCAGCACTCTGACACCAAACAACATCTTACCGCAGCACTCTGACCCCAAACAACATCTTACCGCAGCACTCTGACCCCAAACATCTTACCGCAGCACTCTGACCCCAAACAACATCTTACCGCAGCACTCTGACCCCAAACAACCTCTTACCGCAGCACTCTGACCCCAAACAACATCTTACCGCAGCACTCTGACCCCAAACAACATCTTACCGCAGCACTCTGACCCCAAACAACATCTTACCGCAGCACTCTGACCCCAAACAACCTCTTACCGCAGCACTCTGACCCCAAACGTCATATTACCGCAGCACTCTGACCCCAAACCACCTCTTACCGCAGCACTCTGACCCCAAACAACATCTTACCGCAGCACTCTGACCCCAAACAACATCTTACCGCAGCACTCTGACCCCAAACAACATCTTACCGCAGCATTCTGACCCCAAACAACATCTTACCGCAGCACGCTGACCCCAAACAACATCTTACCGCAGCACTCTGACCCCAAACAACATCTTACCGCAGCACGCTGACCCCAAACAACATCTTACCGCAGCACGCTGACCCCAAACAACATCTTACCGCAGCACTCTGACCCCAAACAACATCTTACCGCAGCACGCTGACCCCAAACAGCATTTTACCGCAGCACTCTGACCCCAAACAACATCTTACCGCAGCACGCTGACCCCAAACAACATCTTACCGCAGCACGCTGACCCCAAACAACATCTTACCGAAGCACTCTGACCCCAAACAACATCTTACCGCAGCAAACTGACCCCAAACAATAACATCTTACCGCAGCACTCTGACCCCAAACAAAATCTTACCGCAGCACTCTGAACCCAAACAACATCTTACCGCAGTACGCTGACCCCAAACAACAAAATCTTACCGCAGCACTCCGAACCCAAACAACATCTTACCGCAGCACTCTGACCCCAAAAAACATCTTACCGCGGCACTCTGACCCCAAACAACATCTTACCGCATCACTGACGCCAAACAACATCTTACCGCAGCACTCTGACCCCAAACAACATCTTACCGCAGCACGCTGACCCCAAACAACATCTTACCGCAGCACTCTGACCCCAAACAACAACATCTTACCGCAGCACTCTGACCCCAAACAACATCTTACCGCAGCACTCTGACCGCAAACAACAACATCTTACCGCAGCACTCTGACCCCAAACAACAACATCTTACCGCAGCACTCTGACCCCAAACAACAACATCTTACCGCAGCACTCTGACCCCAAACAACAACATCTTACCGCAGCACTCTGACCCCAAACAACAACATCTTACCGCAGCACTCTGACCCCAAACAACATCCAACCGCAGCACTCTGACCACAAACAACATCTTACCGCAGCACTCTGTCCCCAAACAACATCTTACCGCAGCACTCTGACGCCAAACAACATCTTACCGCAGCACTCTGACCCCAAACATCCTACCGCAGCACTCTGACCCCAAACAACATCTTACCGCAGCACTCTGACCCCAAACAACATCTTACCGCAGCACTCTGGCCCCATACACCATCTTACCGCAGCACTCTGATCCCAAACAACATCTTACCGCAGCACTCTGACCCCAAACAACATCTTACCGCAGCACTCTGACCCCAAACAACCTCTTACCGCAGCACTCTGACCCCAAAAAACATCTTACCGCAGCACTCTGACCCCAAACAACCTCTTACCGCAGCACTCTGACCCCAAACAACATCTTACCGCAGCACTCTGACCCCAAACGTCATCTTACCGCAGCACTCTGACCCCAAACCACCTCTTACCGCAGCACTCTGACCCCAAACAACATCTTACCGCAGCACTCTGACCCCAAACAACATCTTACCGCAGCACTCTGACCCCAAACAACATCTTACCGCAGCACTCTGACCCCAAACAACATCTTACCGCAGCACTCTGACCCCAAACAACATCTTACCGCAGCACTCTGACCCCAAACAACATCTTACCGCAGCAATCTGACCCCAAACAACATCTTACCGCAGCACGCTGACCCCAAACAACATCTTACCGCAGCACTCTGACCCCAAACAACATCTTACCGCAGCACGCTGACACCAAACAACATTTTACCGCAGCACTCTGACCCCAAACAACATCTTACCGCAGCACGCTGACCCCAAACAACATCTTACCGCAGCACGCTGACCCCAAACAACATCTTACCGCAGCACTCTGACCCCAAACAACATCTGATCGCAGCACGCTGACCCCAAACAACAACATCTTACCGCAGCACTCTGACCCCAAACAAAATCAGTTGTGGGCAAAATGCTGGAGTCCATCATTAAGGATGAAATAGCGGAGCACTTAGCAAATGGGGACAGGATAGGACAGAGTCAACATGGATTTACAAAGGGTAAATCGTGCTTGACTAATCTATTGGAATTTTTTGAGGGAGTAACTGGTAGAATAGATGGGGGAGAGCCAGTAGATGTGGTGTACCTGGACTTCCAAAAGGCCTTCGATAAGGTCCCACATAAAAGATTAGCATGGAAAATTGAGGCTCATGGGATAAAGGGGAAAGTTTTGGCGTGGATAGGGAACTGGCTGTCAGATAGAAAACAGAGAGTTGGAATAAACGGCTCATTTTCTGAATGGCAGGCAGTAACAAGTGGGGTACCACAGGGATCTGTCCTGGGCCCCCAGCTGTTCACAATTTACATTAATGACCTGGATCAGGGAGTCGGATGCAGCATTTCCAAATTTGCAGACGACACTAAACTAGGAGGGGGGGTGGGCTCAGAGGAAGAGACCAGGAAGCTCCAGAGCGATTTGGACAGACTGGGCGATTGGGCGGATAAATGGCAGATGCACTATAATGTGGACAAGTGCGAAGTTATCCACCTTGGGTGCAGGAACGGGAGGGCAAATTATTATTTAAATGGCAATAGATTGGGAGAGGGGGAAGTACAGAGAGACCTGGGTGTTCTTGTACACCAGTCACTGAAGGCGAGCATGCAGGTGCAACAGGCGGTCAAGAAGGCAAACGGTATGCTGGCCTTCATAGCAAAAGGGTTAGAATACAGGAACAGGGATACCTTGCTGCAGCTGTACAGGGCACTGGTGAGACCACACCTCGAGTACTGTGTACAGTTTTGGTCGCCTCATCTGAGGAAGGATGTTCTTGCCATGGAGGGGGTGCAGCGGCGATTCACCAGGCTGATACCAGGAATGGCGGGAATGACCTATGAGGAGAGACTATGTAGTTTAGGGATGTACACACTGGAGTTTAGAAGATTGAGAGGGGACCTCATAGAAGTGTATAAAATTCTGACAGGTCTAGACAGACTGGATGCAGAAGGAATGTTTCCCTTGGCGGGTGAGAACAGAACTAGAGGACATAATTTAAGGATAAGGGCTAAACCATTTAGGACAGAGATGAGGGGGAATTTCTTCACTCAGAGAGTGGTGAACCTGTGGAACTCATTGCCACAGAGGGCAGTGTACGCCAGCTCATTAAATATATTTAAGAGGGAATTAGATATATTTCTACGGGCAAAAGGGGTTAAGGGTTACGGAGAGAAGGCGGGGACGGGATACTGAATTAAAGGATCAGCCATGATCTCATCGAATGGCGGAGCAGGCACGAAGGGCCGAATGGCCTACTCCTGCTCCTATCTTCTATGTATCTATGTATCTATGTAAAATCTTACCGCAGCACTCTGACCCCAAACAACATCTTACCGCAGCACGCTGACCCCAAACAACAAAATCTTACCGCAGCACTCTGAACCCAAACAACATCTTACCGCAGCACTCTGACCCCAAACAACATCTTACCGCAGCACGCTGACCCCAAACAACATCTTACCGCAGCACTCTGACCCCAAACAACAACATCTTACCGCAGCACTCTGACCCCAAACAACATCTTACCGCAGCACTCTGACCGCAAACAACAACATCTTACCGCAGCACTCTGACCCCAAACAACAACATCTTACCGCAGCACTCTGACCCCAAACAACAACATCTTACCGCAGCACTCTGACCCCAAACAACAACATCTTACCGCAGCACTCTGACCCCAAACAACAAAATCTTACCGCAGCACTCTGACCCCAAACAACAACATCTTACCGCAGCACTCTGACCCCAAACAACATCCAACCGCAGCACTCTGACCCCAAACAACATCTTACCGCAGCACTCTGACCCCAAACAACATCTTACCGCAGCACTCTGACCCCAAACATCCTACCGCAGCACTCTGACCCCAAACAACATCTTACCGCAGCACTCTGACCCCAAACAGCATCTTACCGCAGCACTCTGACCCCAAACAACATCTTACCGCAGCACGCTGACCCCAAACAACATCTTACCGCAGCACGCTGACCCCAAACAACATCTTACCGCAGCACTCCGACCCCAAACAATAACATCTTACCGCAGCACTCTGACCTCAAACAACATCTTACCGCAGCACGCTGACCCCAAACACCATCTTACCGCAGCACTCTGACGCCAAACAACAACATCTTACCGCAGCACTCTGACCCCAAACAACAACATCTTACCGCAGCACTCTGACCCCAAACAACATCTTACCGCAGCACTCTGACCCCAAACAACATCTTACCGCAGCACTCTGACCCCAATCAACATCTTACTGCAGCACTCTGATCCCAAACAACATCTTACCGCAGCACTCTGACCCCAAACATCTTACCGCAGCACTCTGAACCCAAACAACATCTTACCGCAGCACTCTGACCCCAAAAAACATCTTACCGCGGCACTCTGACCCCAAACAACATCTTACCGCATCACTGACGCCAAACAACATCTTACCGCAGCACTCTGACCCCAAACAACATCTTACCGCAGCACGCTGACCCCAAACAACATCTTACCGCAGCACTCTGACCCCAAACAACATCTTACCGCAGCACTCTGACCCCAAAAAACATCTTACCGCAGCACTCTGACCACAAACTACCTCTTACCGCTGCACTCTGACCCCAAACAACATCTTACCGCAGCACTCTGACACCAAACAACATCTTACCGCAGCACTCTGACCCCAAACAACATCTTACCGCAGCACTCTGACCCCAAACATCTTACCGCAGCACTCTGACCCCAAACAACATCTTACCGCAGCACTCTGACCCCAAACAACATTTTACCGCAGCACTCTGACCACAAACTACCTCTTACCGCAGCACTCTGACCCCAAACAACATCTTACCGCAGCACTCTGACACCAAACAACATCTTACCGCAGCACTCTGACCCCAAACAACATCTTACCGCAGCACTCTGACCCCAAACATCTTACCGCAGCACTCTGACCCCAAACAACATCTTACCGCAGCACTCTGACCCCAAACAATATTTTACCGCAGCACTCTGACCACAAACTACCTCTTACCGCAGCACTCTGACCCCAAACAACATCTTACCGCAGCACTCTGACACCAAACAACATCTTACCGCAGCACTCTGACCCCAAACAACATCTTACCGCAGCACTCTGACCCCAAACATCTTACCGCAGCACTCTGACCCCAAACAACATCTTACCGCAGCACTCTGACCCCAAACAACCTCTTACCGCAGCACTCTGACCCCAAACAACATCTTACCGCAGCACTCTGACCCCAAACAACATCTTACCGCAGCACTCTGACCCCAAACAACATCTTACCGCAGCACTCTGACCCCAAACAACCTCTTACCGCAGCACTCTGGCCCCAAACGTCATCTTACCGCAGCACTCTGACCCCAAACCACCTCTTACCGCAGCACTCTGACCCCAAACAACATCTTACCGCAGCACTCTGACCCCAAACAACATCTTACCGCAGCACTCTGACCCCAAACAACATCTTACCGCAGCATTCTGACCCCAAACAACATCTTACCGCAGCACGCTGACCCTAAACAACATCTTACCGCAGCACTCTGACCCCAAACAACATCTTACCGCAGCACGCTGACCCCAAACAACATCTTACCGCAGCACGCTGACCCCAAACAACATCTTACCGCAGCACTCTGACCCCAAACAACATCTTACCGCAGCACGCTGACCCCAAACAACATTTTACCGCAGCACTCTGACCCCAAACAACATCTTACCGCAGCACGCTGACCCCAAACAACATCTTACCGCAGCACGCTGACCCCAAACAACATCTTACCGAAGCACTCTGACCCCAAACAACATCTTACCGCAGCAAGCTGACCCCAAACAACATCTTACCGCAGTACGCTGACCCCAAACAACAAAATCTTACCGCAGCACTCCGAACCCAAACAACATCTTACCGCAGCACTCTGACCCCAAAAAACATCTTACCGCGGCACTCTGACCCCAAACAACATCTTACCGCAGCACTCTGAACCCAAACAACATCTTACCGCAGTACGCTGACCCCAAACAACAAAATCTTACCGCAGCACTCCGAACCCAAACAACATCTTACCGCAGCACTCTGACCCCAAAAAACATCTTACCGCGGCACTCTGACCCCAAACAACATCTTACCGCATCACTGACGCCAAACAACATCTTACCGCAGCACTCTGACCCCAAACAACATCTTACCGCAGCACGCTGACCCCAAACAACATCTTACCGCAGCACTCTGACCCCAAACAACAACATCTTACCGCAGCACTCTGACCCCAAACAACATCTTACCGCAGCACTCTGACCGCAAACAACAACATCTTACCGCAGCACTCTGACCCCAAACAACAACATCTTACCGCAGCACTCTGACCCCAAACAACAACATCTTACCGCAGCACTCTGACCCCAAACAACAACATCTTACCGCAGCACTCTGACCCCAAACAACAACATCTTACCGCAGCACTCTGACCCCAAACAACATCCAACCGCAGCACTCTGACCCCAAACAACATCTTACCGCAGCACTCTGTCCCCAAACAACATCTTACCGCAGCACTCTGACGCCAAACAACATCTTACCGCAGCACTCTGACCCCAAACATCCTACCGCAGCACTCTGACCCCAAACAACATCTTACCGCAGCACTCTGACCCCAAACAACATCTTACCGCAGCACTCTGGCCCCAAACACCATCTTACCGCAGCACTCTGATCCCAAACAACATCTTACCGCAGCACTCTGACCCCAAACAACATCTTACCGCAGCATTCTGACCCCAAACAACATCTTACCGCAGCACGCTGACCCCAAACAACATCTTACCGCAGCACTCTGACCCCAAACAACATCTTACCGCAGCACGCTGACCCCAAACAACATCTTACCGCAGCACGCTGACCCCAAACAACATCTTACCGCAGCACTCTGACCCCAAACAACAACATCTTACCGCAGCACTCTGACCCCAAACAACAACATCTTACCGCAGCACTCTGACCCCAAACAACATCCAACCGCAGCACTCTGACCCCAAACAACATCTTACCGCAGCACTCTGTCCCCAAACAACATCTTACCGCAGCACTCTGACGCCAAACAACATCTTACCGCAGCACTCTGACCCCAAACATCCTACCGCAGCACTCTGACCCCAAACAACATCTTACCGCAGCACTCTGACCCCAAACAACATCTTACCGCAGCACTCTGGCCCCAAACACCATCTTACCGCAGCACTCTGATCCCAAACAACATCTTACCGCAGCACTCTGACCCCAAACAACATCTTACCGCAGCACTCTGACCCCAAACAACCTCTTACCGCAGCACTCTGACCCCAAACAACATCTTACCGCAGCACTCTGACCCCAAACGTCATCTTACCGCAGCACTCTGACCCCAAACCACCTCTTACCGCAGCACTCTGACCCCAAACAACATCTTACCGCAGCACTCTGACCCCAAACAACATCTTACCGCAGCACTCTGACCCCAAACAACATCTTACCGCAGCACTCTGACCCCAAACAACATCTTACCGCAGCACGCTGACCCCAAACAACATCTTACCGCAGCACTCTGACCCCAAACAACATCTTACCGCAGCACGCTGACCCCAAACAACATCTTACCGCAGCACGCTGACCCCAAACAACATCTTACCGCAGCACTCTGACCCCAAACAACATCTTACCGCAGCACGCTGACACCAAACAACATTTTACCGCAGCACTCTGACCCCAAACAACATCTTACCGCAGCACGCTGACCCCAAACAACATCTTACCGCAGCACGCTGACCCCAAACAACATCTTACCGCAGCACTCTGACCCCAAACAACATCTGATCGCAGCACGCTGACCCCAAACAACAACATCTTACCGCAGCACTCTGACCCCAAACAAAATCTTACCGCAGCACTCTGACCCCAAACAACATCTTACCGCAGCACGCTGACCCCAAACAACAAAATCTTACCGCAGCACTCTGAACCCAAACAACATCTTACCGCAGCACTCTGACCCCAAACAACATCTTACCGCAGCACGCTGACCCCAAACAACATCTTACCGCAGCACTCTGACCCCAAACAACAACATCTTACCGCAGCACTCTGACCCCAAACAACATCTTACCGCAGCACTCTGACCGCAAACAACAACATCTTACCGCAGCACTCTGACCCCAAACAACAACATCTTACCGCAGCACTCTGACCCCAAACAACAACATCTTACCGCAGCACTCTGACCCCAAACAACAACATCTTACCGCAGCACTCTGACCCCAAACAACAAAATCTTACCGCAGCACTCTGACCCCAAACAACAACATCTTACCGCAGCACTCTGACCCCAAACAACATCCAACCGCAGCACTCTGACCCCAAACAACATCTTACCGCAGCACTCTGACCCCAAACAACATCTTACCGCAGCACTCTGACGCCAAACAACATCTTACCGCAGCACTCTGACCCCAAACATCCTACCGCAGCACTCTGACCCCAAACAACATCTTACCGCAGCACTCTGACCCCAAACAGCATCTTACCGCAGCACTCTGACCCCAAACAACATCTTACCGCAGCACGCTGACCCCAAACAACATCTTACCGCAGCACTCCGACCCCAAACAATAACATCTTACCGCAGCACTCTGACCTCAAACAACATCTTACCGCAGCACGCTGACCCCAAACACCATCTTACCGCAGCACTCTGACGCCAAACAACAACATCTTACCGCAGCACTCTGACCCCAAACAACAACATCTTACCGCAGCACTCTGACCCCAAACAACATCTTACCGCAGCACTCTGACCCCAAACAACATCTTACCGCAGCACTCTGACCCCAATCAACATCTTACTGCAGCACTCTGATCCCAAACAACATCTTACCGCAGCACTCTGACCCCAAACATCTTACCGCAGCACTCTGAACCCAAACAACATCTTACCGCAGCACTCTGACCCCAAAAAACATCTTACCGCGGCACTCTGACCCCAAACAACATCTTACCGCATCACTGACGCCAAACAACATCTTACCGCAGCACTCTGACCCCAAACAACATCTTACCGCAGCACGCTGACCCCAAACAACATCTTACCGCAGCACTCTGACCCCAAACAACATCTTACCGCAGCACTCTGACCCCAAAAAACATCTTACCGCAGCACTCTGACCACAAACTACCTCTTACCGCTGCACTCTGACCCCAAACAACATCTTACCGCAGCACTCTGACACCAAACAACATCTTACCGCAGCACTCTGACCCCAAACAACATCTTACCGCAGCACTCTGACCCCAAACATCTTACCGCAGCACTCTGACCCCAAACAACATCTTACCGCAGCACTCTGACCCCAAACAACATTTTACCGCAGCACTCTGACCACAAACTACCTCTTACCGCAGCACTCTGACCCCAAACAACATCTTACCGCAGCACTCTGACACCAAACAACATCTTACCGCAGCACTCTGACCCCAAACAACATCTTACCGCAGCACTCTGACCCCAAACATCTTACCGCAGCACTCTGACCCCAAACAACATCTTACCGCAGCACTCTGACCCCAAACAATATTTTACCGCAGCACTCTGACCACAAACTACCTCTTACCGCAGCACTCTGACCCCAAACAACATCTTACCGCAGCAGTCTGACACCAAACAACATCTTACCGCAGCACTCTGACCCCAAACAACATCTTACCGCAGCACTCTGACCCCAAACATCTTACCGCAGCACTCTGACCCCAAACAACATCTTACCGCAGCACTCTGACCCCAAACAACCTCTTACCGCAGCACTCTGACCCCAAACAACATCTTACCGCAGCACTCTGACCCCAAACAACATCTTACCGCAGCACTCTGACCCCAAACAACATCTTACCGCAGCACTCTGACCCCAAACAACCTCTTACCGCAGCACTCTGGCCCCAAACGTCATCTTACCACAGCACTCTGACCCCAAACCACCTCTTACCGCAGCACTCTGACCCCAAACAACATCTTACCGCAGCACTCTGACCCCAAACAACATCTTACCGCAGCACTCTGACCCCAAACAACATCTTACCGCAGCATTCTGACCCCAAACAACATCTTACCGCAGCACGCTGACCCCAAACAACATCTTACCGCAGCACTCTGACCCCAAACAACATCTTACCGCAGCACGCTGACCCCAAACAACATCTTACCGCAGCACGCTGACCCCAAACAACATCTTACCGCAGCACTCTGACCCCAAACAACATCTTACCGCAGCACGCTGACCCCAAACAACATTTTACCGCAGCACTCTGACCCCAAACAACATCTTACCGCAGCACGCTGACCCCAAACAACATCTTACCGCAGCACGCTGACCCCAAACAACATCTTACCGAAGCACTCTGACCCCAAACAACATCTTACCGCAGCAAGCTGACCCCAAACAATAACATCTTACCGCAGCACTCTGACCCCAAACAAAATCTTACCGCAGCACTCTGAACCCAAACAACATCTTACCGCAGTACGCTGACCCCAAACAACAAAATCTTACCGCAGCACTCCGAACCCAAACAACATCTTACCGCAGCACTCTGACCCCAAAAAACATCTTACCGCGGCACTCTGACCCCAAACAACATCTTACCGCATCACTGACGCCAAACAACATCTTACCGCAGCACTCTGACCCCAAACAACATCTTACCGCAGCACGCTGACCCCAAACAACATCTTACCGCAGCACTCTGACCCCAAACAACAACATCTTACCGCAGCACTCTGACCCCAAACAACATCTTACCGCAGCACTCTGACCGCAAACAACAACATCTTACCGCAGCACTCTGACCCCAAACAACAACATCTTACCGCAGCACTCTGACCCCAAACAACAACATCTTACCGCAGCACTCTGACCCCAAACAACAACATCTTACCGCAGCACTCTGACCCCAAACAACAACATCTTACCGCAGCACTCTGACCCCAAACAACATCCAACCGCAGCACTCTGACCCCAAACAACATCTTACCGCAGCACTCTGTCCCCAAACAACATCTTACCGCAGCACTCTGACGCCAAACAACATCTTACCGCAGCACTCTGACCCCAAACATCCTACCGCAGCACTCTGACCCCAAACAACATCTTACCGCAGCACTCTGACCCCAAACAACATCTTACCGCAGCACTCTGGCCCCAAACACCATCTTACCGCAGCACTCTGATCCCAAACAACATCTTACCGCAGCACTCTGACCCCAAACAACATCTTACCGCAGCACTCTGACCCCAAACAACCTCTTACCGCAGCACTCTGACCCCAAAAAACATCTTACCGCAGCACTCTGACCCCAAACAACCTCTTACCGCAGCACTCTGACCCCAAACAACATCTTACCGCAGCACTCTGACCCCAAACGTCATCTTACCGCAGCACTCTGACCCCAAACCACCTCTTACCGCAGCACTCTGACCCCAAACAACATCTTACCGCAGCACTCTGACCCCAAACAACATCTTACCGCAGCACTCTGACCCCAAACAACATCTTACCGCAGCACTCTGACCCCAAACAACATCTTACCGCAGCACGCTGACCCCAAACAACATCTTACCGCAGCACTCTGACCCCAAACAACATCTTACCGCAGCACGCTGACCCCAAACAACATCTTACCGCAGCACGCTGACCCCAAACAACATCTTACCGCAGCACTCTGACCCCAAACAACATCTTACCGCAGCACGCTGACACCAAACAACATTTTACCGCAGCACTCTGACCCCAAACAACATCATACCGCAGCACGCTGACCCCAAACAACATCTTACCGCAGCACGCTGACCCCAAACAACATCTTACCGCAGCACTCTGACCCCAAACAACATCTGATCGCAGCACGCTGACCCCAAACAACAACATCTTACCGCAGCACTCTGACCCCAAACAAAATCTTACCGCAGCACTCTGACCCCAAACAACATCTTACCGCAGCACGCTGACCCCAAACAACAAAATCTTACCGCAGCACTCTGAACCCAAACAACATCTTACCGCAGCACTCTGACCCCAAACAACATCTTACCGCAGCACGCTGACCCCAAACAACATCTTACCGCAGCACTCTGACCCCAAACAACAACATCTTACCGCAGCACTCTGACCCCAAACAACATCTTACCGCAGCACTCTGACCGCAAACAACAACATCTTACCGCAGCACTCTGACCCCAAACAACAACATCTTACCGCAGCACTCTGACCCCAAACAACAACATCTTACCGCAGCACTCTGACCCCAAACAACAACATCTTACCGCAGCACTCTGACCCCAAACAACAAAATCTTACCGCAGCACTCTGACCCCAAACAACAACATCTTACCGCAGCACTCTGACCCCAAACAACATCCAACCGCAGCACTCTGACCCCAAACAACATCTTACCGCAGCACTCTGACCCCAAACAACATCTTACCGCAGCACTCTGACGCCAAACAACATCTTACCGCAGCACTCTGACCCCAAACATCCTACCGCAGCACTCTGACCCCAAACAACATCTTACCGCAGCACTCTGACCCCAAACAGCATCTTACCGCAGCACTCTGACCCCAAACAACATCTTACCGCAGCACGCTGACCCCAAACAACATCTTACCGCAGCACGCTGACCCCAAACAACATCTTACCGCAGCACTCCGACCCCAAACAATAACATCTTACCGCAGCACTCTGACCTCAAACAACATCTTACCGCAGCACGCTGACCCCAAACACCATCTTACCGCAGCACTCTGACGCCAAACAACAACATCTTACCGCAGCACTCTGACCCCAAACAACAACATCTTACCGCAGCACTCTGACCCCAAACAACATCTTACCGCAGCACTCTGACCCCAAACAACATCTTACCGCAGCACTCTGACCCCAATCAACATCTTACTGCAGCACTCTGATCCCAAACAACATCTTACCGCAGCACTCTGACCCCAAACAACATCTTACCGCAGTACGCTGACCCGAAACAACATCTTACCGCAGCACGCTGACCACAAACAACATCTTACCGCAGCACTCTGACCCCAAACAACATCTTACCGCAGCACTCTGACCCCAAACAACATCTTACCGCAGCACTCTTACCCCAAACAACATCTTACCGCAGCACTCTGACCCCAAACAACAACCTCTTACCGCAGCACTCTGGCCCCAAACAACAACATCTTACCGCAGCACTCTGATCCCAAACAACATCTTACCGCAGCACTCTGACCCCAAACAACATCTTACCGCAGCACCCTGACCCCAAACAACCTCTTACCGCAGCACTCTGACCCGAAACAACATCTTACCGCAGCACTCTGACCCCAAACAACATCTTACCGCAGCACTCTGACCCCAAACAACCTCTTACCGCAGCACTCTGACCCCAAACAACATCTTACCGCAGCACTCTGACCCCAAACGTCATCTTACCGCAGCACTCTGACCCCAAACCACCTCTTCCCGCAGCACTCTGACCCCAAACAACATCTTACCGCAGCACTCTGACCCCAAACAACATCTTACCGCAGCACTCTGACCCCAAACAACATCTTACCGCAGCACTCTGACCCCAAACAACATCTTACCGCAGCACGCTGACCCCAAACAACATCTTACCGCAGCACTCTGACCCCAAACAACAACATCTTGCCGCAGCACTCTGACCCCAAACAACATCTTACCGCAGCACGCTGACCCCAAACAACATCTTACCGCAGCACTCTGACCCCAAACAACAACATCTTACCGCAGCACTCTGACCCCAAACAACAACATCTTACCGCAGCACTCTGACCCCAAACAACAACATCTTACCGCAGCACTCTGACCCCAAACAACAACATCTTACCGCAGCACTCTGACCCCAAACAACAACATCTTACCGCAGCACTCTGACCCCAAACAACATCCAACCGCAGCACTCTGACCCCAAACAACATCTTACCGCAGCACTCTGACCCCAAACAACATCTTACCGCAGCACTCTGACGCCAAACAACATCTTACCGCAGCACTCTGACCCCAAACATCCTACCGCAGCACTCTGACCCCAAACAACATCTTACCGCAGCACTCTGACCCCAAACAACATCTTACCGCAGCACTCTGACCCCAAACAACCTCTTACCGCAGCACTCTGACCCCAAACAACATCTTACCGCAGCACTCTGACCCCAAACGTCATCTTACCGCAGCACTCTGACCCCAAACCACCTCTTACCGCAGCACTCTGACCCCAAACAACATCTTACCGCAGCACTCTGACCCCAAACAACATCTTACCGCAGCACTCTGACCCCAAACAACATCTTACCGCAGCACTCTGACCCCAAACAACATCTTACCGCAGCACGCTGACCCCAAACAACATCTTACCGCAGCACTCTGACCCCAAACAACATCTTACCGCAGCACGCTGACCCCAAAAAACATCTTACCGCAGCACGCTGACCCCAAACAACATCTTACCGCAGCACTCTGACCCCAAACAACATCTTACCGCAGCACGCTGACACCAAACAACATTTTACCGCAGCACTCTGACCCCAAACAACATCTTACCGCAGCACGCTGACCCCAAACAACATCTTACCGCAGCACGCTGACCCCAAACAACATCTTACCGCAGCACTCTGACCCCAAACAACATCTGATCGCAGCACGCTGACCCCAAACAACAACATCTTACCGCAGCACTCTGACCCCAAACAAAATCTTACCGCAGCACTCTGACCCCAAACAACATCTTACCGCAGCACGCTGACCCCAAACAACAAAATCTTACCGCAGCACTCTGAACCCAAACAACATCTTACCGCAGCACTCTGACCCCAAACAACATCTTACCGCAGCACGCTGACCCCAAACAACATCTTACCGCAGCACTCTGACCCCAAACAACAACATCTTACCGCAGCACTCTGACCCCAAACAACATCTTACCGCAGCACTCTGACCGCAAACAACAACATCTTACCGCAGCACTCTGACCCCAAACAACAACATCTTACCGCAGCACTCTGACCCCAAACAACAACATCTTACCGCAGCACTCTGACCCCAAACAACAACATCTTACCGCAGCACTCTGACCCCAAAGAACAAAATCTTACCGCAGCACTCTGACCCCAAACAACAACATCTTACCGCAGCACTCTGACCCCAAACAACATCCAACCGCAGCACTCTGACCCCAAACAACATCTTACCGCAGCACTCTGACCCCAAACAACATCTTACCGCAGCACTCTGACGCCAAACAACATCTTACCGCAGCACTCTGACCCCAAACATCCTACCGCAGCACTCTGACCCCAAACAACATCTTACCGCAGCACTCTGACCCCAAACAGCATCTTACCGCAGCACTCTGACCCCAAACAACATCTTACCGCAGCACGCTGACCCCAAACAACATCTTACCGCAGCACGCTGACCCCAAACAACATCTTACCGCAGCACTCCGACCCCAAACAATAACATCTTACCGCAGCACTCTGACCTCAAACAACATCTTACCGCAGCACGCTGACCCCAAACACCATCTTACCGCAGCACTCTGACGCCAAACAACAACATCTTACCGCAGCACTCTGACCCCAAACAACAACATCTTACCGCAGCACTCTGACCCCAAACAACATCTTACCGCAGCACTCTGACCCCAAACAACATCTTACCGCAGCACTCTGACCCCAATCAACATCTTACTGCAGCACTCTGATCCCAAACAACATCTTACCGCAGCACTCTGACCCCAAACATCTTACCGCAGCACTCTGAACCCAAACAACATCTTACCGCAGCACTCTGACCCCAAAAAACATCTTACCGCGGCACTCTGACCCCAAACAACATCTTACCGCATCACTGACGCCAAACAACATCTTACCGCAGCACTCTGACCCCAAACAACATCTTACCGCAGCACGCTGACCCCAAACAACATCTTACCGCAGCACTCTGACCCCAAACAACATCTTACCGCAGCACTCTGACCCCAAAAAACATCTTACCGCAGCACTCTGACCACAAACTACCTCTTACCGCTGCACTCTGACCCCAAACAACATCTTACCGCAGCACTCTGACACCAAACAACATCTTACCGCAGCACTCTGACCCCAAACAACATCTTACCGCAGCACTCTGACCCCAAACATCTTACCGCAGCACTCTGACCCCAAACAACATCTTACCGCAGCACTCTGACCCCAAACAACATTTTACCGCAGCACTCTGACCACAAACTACCTCTTACCGCAGCACTCTGACCCCAAACAACATCTTACCGCAGCACTCTGACACCAAACAACATCTTACCGCAGCACTCTGACCCCAAACAACATCTTACCGCAGCACTCTGACCCCAAACATCTTACCGCAGCACTCTGACCCCAAACAACATCTTACCGCAGCACTCTGACCCCAAACAACAACATCTTACCGCAGCACTCTGACCCCAAACAACATCTTACCGCAGCACTCTGACCGCAAACAACAACATCTTACCGCAGCACTCTGACCCCAAACAACAACATCTTACCGCAGCACTCTGACCCCAAACAACAACATCTTACCGCAGCACTCTGACCCCAAACAACAACATCTTACCGCAGCACTCTGACCCCAAACAACAAAATCTTACCGCAGCACTCTGACCCCAAACAACAACATCTTACCGCAGCACTCTGACCCCAAACAACATCCAACCGCAGCACTCTGACCCCAAACAACATCTTACCGCAGCACTCTGACCCCAAACAACATCTTACCGCAGCACTCTGACGCCAAACAACATCTTACCGCAGCACTCTGACCCCAAACATCCTACCGCAGCACTCTGACCCCAAACAACATCTTACCGCAGCACTCTGACCCCAAACAGCATCTTACCGCAGCACTCTGACCCCAAACAACATCTTACCGCAGCACGCTGACCCCAAACAACATCTTACCGCAGCACGCTGACCCCAAACAACATCTTACCGCAGCACTCCGACCCCAAACAATAACATCTTACCGCAGCACTCTGACCTCAAACAACATCTTACCGCAGCACGCTGACCCCAAACACCATCTTACCGCAGCACTCTGACGCCAAACAACAACATCTTACCGCAGCACTCTGACCCCAAACAACAACATCTTACCGCAGCACTCTGACCCCAAACAACATCTTACCGCAGCACTCTGACCCCAAACAACATCTTACCGCAGCACTCTGACCCCAATCAACATCTTACTGCAGCACTCTGATCCCAAACAACATCTTACCGCAGCACTCTGACCCCAAACATCTTACCGCAGCACTCTGAACCCAAACAACATCTTACCGCAGCACTCTGACCCCAAAAAACATCTTACCGCGGCACTCTGACCCCAAACAACATCTTACCGCATCACTGACGCCAAACAACATCTTACCGCAGCACTCTGACCCCAAACAACATCTTACCGCAGCACTCTGACCCCAAACAACATCTTACCGCAGCACTCTGACCCCAAAAAACATCTTACCGCAGCACTCTGACCACAAACTACCTCTTACCGCTGCACTCTGACCCCAAACAACATCTTACCGCAGCACTCTGACACCAAACAACATCTTACCGCAGCACTCTGACCCCAAACAACATCTTACCGCAGCACTCTGACCCCAAACATCTTACCGCAGCACTCTGACCCCAAACAACATCTTACCGCAGCACTCTGACCCCAAACAACATTTTACCGCAGCACTCTGACCACAAACTACCTCTTACCGCAACACTCTGACCCCAAACAACATCTTACCGCAGCACTCTGACACCAAACAACATCTTACCGCAGCACTCTGACCCCAAACAACATCTTACCGCAGCACTCTGACCCCAAACATCTTACCGCAGCACTCTGACCCCAAACAACATCTTACCGCAGCACTCTGACCCCAAACAATATTTTACCGCAGCACTCTGACCACAAACTACCTCTTACCGCAGCACTCTGACCCCAAACAACATCTTACCGCAGCACTCTGACACCAAACAACATCTTACCGCAGCACTCTGACCCCAAACAACATCTTACCGCAGCACTCTGACCCCAAACATCTTACCGCAGCACTCTGACCCCAAACAACATCTTACCGCAGCACTCTGACCCCAAACAACCTCTTACCGCAGCACTCTGACCCCAAACAACATCTTACCGCAGCACTCTGACCCCAAACAACATCTTACCGCAGCACTCTGACCCCAAACAACATCTTACCGCAGCACTCTGACCCCAAACAACCTCTTACCGCAGCACTCTGGCCCCAAACGTCATCTTACCGCAGCACTCTGACCCCAAACCACCTCTTACCGCAGCACTCTGACCCCAAACAACATCTTACCGCAGCACTCTGACCCCAAACAACATCTTACCGCAGCACTCTGACCCCAAACAACATCTTACCGCAGCATTCTGACCCCAAACAACATCTTACCGCAGCACGCTGACCCCAAACAACATCTTACCGCAGCACTCTGACCCCAAACAACATCTTACCGCAGCACGCTGACCCCAAACATCATCTTACCGCAGCACGCTGACCCCAAACAACATCTTACCGCAGCACTCTGACCCCAAACAACATCTTACCGCAGCACGCTGACCACAAACAACATTTTACCGCAGCACTCTGACCCCAAACAACATCTTACCGCAGCACGCTGACCCCAAACAACATCTTACCGAAGCACTCTGACCCCAAACAACATCTTACCGCAGCAAGCTGACCCCAAACAATAACATCTTACCGCAGCACTCTGACCCCAAACAAAATCTTACCGCAGCACTCTGAACCCAAACAACATCTTACCGCAGTACGCTGACCCCAAACAACAAAATCTTACCGCAGCACTCCGAACCCAAACAACATCTTACCGCAGCACTCTGACCCCAAAAAACATCTTACCGCGGCACTCTGACCCCAAACAACATCTTACCGCATCACTGACGCCAAACAACATCTTACCGCAGCACTCTGACCCCAAACAACATCTTACCGCAGCACGCTGACCCCAAACAACATCTTACCGCTGCACTCTGACCCCAAACAACAACATCTTACCGCAGCACTCTGACCCCAAACAACATCTTACCGCAGCACTCTGACCGCAAACAACAACATCTTACCGCAGCACTCTGACCCCAAACAACAACATCTTACCGCAGCACTCTGACCCCAAACAACAACATCTTACCGCAGCACTCTGACCCCAAACAACAACATCTTACCGCAGCACTCTGACCCCAAACAACAACATCTTACCGCAGCACTCTGACCCCAAACAACATCCAACCGCAGCACTCTGACCCCAAACAACATCTTACCGCAGCACTCTGTCCCCAAACAACATCTTACCGCAGCACTCTGACGCCAAACAACATCTTACCGCAGCACTCTGACCCCAAACATCCTACCGCAGCACTCTGACCCCAAACAACATCTTACCGCAGCACTCTGACCCCAAACAACATCTTACCGCAGCACTCTGGCCCCAAACACCATCTTACCGCAGCACTCTGATCCCAAACAACATCTTACCGCAGCACTCTGACCCCAAACAACATCTTACCGCAGCACTCTGACCCCAAACAACCTCTTACCGCAGCACTCTGACCCCAAAAAACATCTTACCGCAGCACTCTGACCCCAAACAACCTCTTACCGCAGCACTCTGACCCCAAACAACATCTTACCGCAGCACTCTGACCCCAAACGTCATCTTACCGCAGCACTCTGACCCCAAACCACCTCTTACCGCAGCACTCTGACCCCAAACAACATCTTACCGCAGCACTCTGACCCCAAACAACATCTTACCGCAGCACTCTGACCCCAAACAACATCTTACCGCAGCACTCTGACCCCAAACAACATCTTACCGCAGCACGCTGACCCCAAACAACATCTTACCGCAGCACTCTGACCCCAAACAACATCTTACCGCAGCACGCTGACCCCAAACAACATCTTACCGCAGCACGCTGACCCCAAACAACATCTTACCGCAGCACTCTGACCCCAAACAACATCTTACCGCAGCACGCTGACACCAAACAACATTTTACCGCAGCACTCTGACCCCAAACAACATCTTACCGCAGCACGCTGACCCCAAACAACATCTTACCGCAGCACGCTGACCCCAAACAACATCTTACCGCAGCACTCTGACCCCAAACAACATCTGATCGCAGCACGCTGACCCCAAACAACAACATCTTACCGCAGCACTCTGACCCCAAACAAAATCTTACCGCAGCACTCTGACCCCAAACAACATCTTACCGCAGCACGCTGACCCCAAACAACAAAATCTTACCGCAGCACTCTGAACCCAAACAACATCTTACCGCAGCACTCTGACCCCAAACAACATCTTACCGCAGCACGCTGACCCCAAACAACATCTTACCGCAGCACTCTGACCCCAAACAACAACATCTTACCGCAGCACTCTGACCCCAAACAACATCTTACCGCAGCACTCTGACCCCAAACAGCATCTTACCGCAGCACTCTGACCCCAAACAACATCTTACCGCAGCACGCTGACCCCAAACAACATCTTACCGCAGCACGCTGACCCCAAACAACATCTTACCGCAGCACTCCGACCCCAAACAATAACATCTTACCGCAGCACTCTGACCTCAAACAACATCTTACCGCAGCACGCTGACCCCAAACACCATCTTACCGCAGCACTCTGACGCCAAACAACAACATCTTACCGCAGCACTCTGACCCCAAACAACAACATCTTACCGCAGCACTCTGACCCCAAACAACATCTTACCGCAGCACTCTGACCCCAAACAACATCTTACCGCAGCACTCTGACCCCAATCAACATCTTACTGCAGCACTCTGATCCCAAACAACATCTTACCGCAGCACTCTGACCCCAAACATCTTACCGCAGCACTCTGAACCCAAACAACATCTTACCGCAGCACTCTGACCCCAAAAAACATCTTACCGCGGCACTCTGACCCCAAACAACATCTTACCGCATCACTGACGCCAAACAACATCTTACCGCAGCACTCTGACCCCAAACAACATCTTACCGCAGCACGCTGACCCCAAACAACATCTTACCGCAGCACTCTGACCCCAAACAACATCTTACCGCAGCACTCTGACCCCAAAAAACATCTTACCGCAGCACTCTGACCACAAACTACCTCTTACCGCTGCACTCTGACCCCAAACAACATCTTACCGCAGCACTCTGACACCAAACAACATCTTACCGCAGCACTCTGACCCCAAACAACATCTTACCGCAGCACTCTGACCCCAAACATCTTACCGCAGCACTCTGACCCCAAACAACATCTTACCGCAGCACTCTGACCCCAAACAACATTTTACCGCAGCACTCTGACCACAAACTACCTCTTACCGCAGCACTCTGACCCCAAACAACATCTTACCGCAGCACTCTGACACCAAACAACATCTTACCGCAGCACTCTGACCCCAAACAACATCTTACCGCAGCACTCTGACCCCAAACATCTTACCGCAGCACTCTGACCCCAAACAACATCTTACCGCAGCACTCTGACCCCAAACAATATTTTACCGCAGCACTCTGACCACAAACTACCTCTTACCGCAGCACTCTGACCCCAAACAACATCTTACCGCAGCACTCTGACACCAAACAACATCTTACCGCAGCACTCTGACCCCAAACAACATCTTACCGCAGCACTCTGACCCCAAACATCTTACCGCAGCACTCTGACCCCAAACAACATCTTACCGCAGCACTCTGACCCCAAACAACCTCTTACCGCAGCACTCTGACCCCAAACAACATCTTACCGCAGCACTCTGACCCCAAACAACATCTTACCGCAGCACTCTGACCCCAAACAACATCTTACCGCAGCACTCTGACCCCAAACAACCTCTTACCGCAGCACTCTGGCCCCAAACGTCATCTTACCGCAGCACTCTGACCCCAAACCACCTCTTACCGCAGCACTCTGACCCCAAACAACATCTTACCGCAGCACTCTGACCCCAAACAACATCTTACCGCAGCACTCTGACCCCAAACAACATCTTACCGCAGCATTCTGACCCCAAACAACATCTTACCGCAGCACGCTGACCCCAAACAACATCTTACCGCAGCACTCTGACCCCAAACAACATCTTACCGCAGCACGCTGACCCCAAACAACATCTTACCGCAGCACGCTGACCCCAAACAACATCTTACCGCAGCACTCTGACCCCAAACAACATCTTACCGCAGCACGCTGACCCCAAACAACATTTTACCGCAGCACTCTGACCCCAAACAACATCTTACCGCAGCACGCTGACCCCAAACAACATCTTACCGAAGCACTCTGACCCCAAACAACATCTTACCGCAGCAAGCTGACCCCAAACAATAACATCTTACCGCAGCACTCTGACCCCAAACAAAATCTTACCGCAGCACTCTGAACCCAAACAACATCTTACCGCAGTACGCTGACCCCAAACAACAAAATCTTACCGCAGCACTCCGAACCCAAACAACATCTTACCGCAGCACTCTGACCCCAAAAAACATCTTACCGCGGCACTCTGACCCCAAACAACATCTTACCGCATCACTGACGCCAAACAACATCTTACCGCAGCACTCTGACCCCAAACAACATCTTACCGCAGCACGCTGACCCCAAACAACATCTTACCGCAGCACTCTGACCCCAAACAACAACATCTTACCGCAGCACTCTGACCCCAAACAACATCTTACCGCAGCACTCTGACCGCAAACAACAACATCTTACCGCAGCACTCTGACCCCAAACAACAACATCTTACCGCAGCACTCTGACCCAAACAACAACATCTTACCGCAGCACTCTGACCCCAAACAACAACATCTTACCGCAGCACTCTGACCCCAAACAACAACATCTTACCGCAGCACTCTGACCCCAAACAACATCCAACCGCAGCACTCTGACCCCAAACAACATCTTACCGCAGCACTCTGTCCCCAAACAACATCTTACCGCAGCACTCTGACGCCAAACAACATCTTACCGCAGCACTCTGACCCCAAACATCCTACCGCAGCACTCTGACCCCAAACAACATCTTACCGCAGCACTCTGACCCCAAACAACATCTTACCGCAGCACTCTGGCCCCAAACACCATCTTACCGCAGCACTCTGATCCCAAACAACATCTTACCGCAGCACTCTGACCCCAAACAACATCTTACCGCAGCACTCTGACCCCAAACAACCTCTTACCGCAGCACTCTGACCCCAAAAAACATCTTACCGCAGCACTCTGACCCCAAACAACCTCTTACCGCAGCACTCTGACCCCAAACAACATCTTACCGCAGCACTCTGACCCCAAACGTCATCTTACCGCAGCACTCTGACCCCAAACCACCTCTTACCGCAGCACTCTGACCCCAAACAACATCTTACCGCAGCACTCTGACCCCAAACAACATCTTACCGCAGCACTCTGACCCCAAACAACATCTTACCGCAGCACTCTGACCCCAAACAACATCTTACCGCAGCACGCTGACCCCAAACAACATCTTACCGCAGCACTCTGACCCCAAACAACATCTTACCGCAGCACGCTGACCCCAAACAACATCTTACCGCAGCACGCTGACCCCAAACAACATCTTACCGCAGCACTCTGACCCCAAACAACATCTTACCGCAGCACGCTGACACCAAACAACATTTTACCGCAGCACTCTGACCCCAAACAACATCTTACCGCAGCACGCTGACCCCAAACAACATCTTACCGCAGCACGCTGACCCCAAACAACATCTTACCGCAGCACTCTGACCCCAAACAACATCTGATCGCAGCACGCTGACCCCAAACAACAACATCTTACCGCAGCACTCTGACCCCAAACAAAATCTTACCGCAGCACTCTGACCCCAAACAACATCTTACCGCAGCACGCTGACCCCAAACAACAAAATCTTACCGCAGCACTCTGAACCCAAACAACATCTTACCGCAGCACTCTGACCCCAAACAACATCTTACCGCAGCACGCTGACCCCAAACAACATCTTACCGCAGCACTCTGACCCCAAACAACAACATCTTACCGCAGCACTCTGACCCCAAACAACATCTTACCGCAGCACTCTGACCGCAAACAACAACATCTTACCGCAGCACTCTGACCCCAAACAACAACATCTTACCGCAGCACTCTGACCCCAAACAACAACATCTTACCGCAGCACTCTGACCCCAAACAACAACATCTTACCGCAGCACTCTGACCCCAAACAACAAAATCTTACCGCAGCACTCTGACCCCAAACAACAACATCTTACCGCAGCACTCTGACCCCAAACAACATCCAACCGCAGCACTCTGACCCCAAACAACATCTTACCGCAGCACTCTGACCCCAAACAACATCTTACCGCAGCACTCTGACGCCAAACAACATCTTACCGCAGCACTCTGACCCCAAACATCCTACCGCAGCACTCTGACCCCAAACAGCATCTTACCGCAGCACTCTGACCCCAAACAACATCTTACCGCAGCACGCTGACCCCAAACAACATCTTACCGCAGCACGCTGACCCCAAACAACATCTTACCGCAGCACTCCGACCCCAAACAATAACATCTTACCGCAGCACTCTGACCTCAAACAACATCTTACCGCAGCACGCTGACCCCAAACACCATCTTACCGCAGCACTCTGACGCCAAACAACAACATCTTACCGCAGCACTCTGACCCCAAACAACAACATCTTACCGCAGCACTCTGACCCCAAACAACATCTTACCGCAGCACTCTGACCCCAAACAACATCTTACCGCAGCACTCTGACCCCAATCAACATCTTACTGCAGCACTCTGATCCCAAACAACATCTTACCGCAGCACTCTGACCCCAAACAACATCTTACCGCAGTACGCTGACCCGAAACAACATCTTACCGCAGCACGCTGACCGCAAACAACATCTTACCGCAGCACTCTGACCCCAAACAACATCTTACCGCAGCACTCTGACCCCAAACAACATCTTACCGCAGCACTCTTACCCCAAACAACATCTTACCGCAGCACTCTGACCCCAAACAACAACCTCTTACCGCAGCACTCTGGCCCCAAACAACAACATCTTACCGCAGCACTCTGATCCCAAACAACATCTTACCGCAGCACTCTGACCCCAAACAACATCTTACCGCAGCACCCTGACCCCAAACAACCTCTTACCGCAGCACTCTGACCCGAAACAACATCTTACCGCAGCACTCTGACCCCAAACAACATCTTACCGCAGCACTCTGACCCCAAACAACCTCTTACCGCAGCACTCTGACCCCAAACAACATCTTACCGCAGCACTCTGACCCCAAACGTCATCTTACCGCAGCACTCTGACCCCAAACCACCTCTTCCCGCAGCACTCTGACCCCAAACAACATCTTACCGCAGCACTCTGACCCCAAACAACATCTTACCGCAGCACTCTGACCCCAAACAACATCTTACCGCAGCACTCTGACCCCAAACAACATCTTACCGCAGCACGCTGACCCCAAACAACATCTTACCGCAGCACTCTGACCCCAAACAACAACATCTTGCCGCAGCACTCTGACCCCAAACAACATCTTACCGCAGCACGCTGACCCCAAACAACATCTTACCGCAGCACTCTGACCCCAAACAACAACATCTTACCGCAGCACTCTGACCCCAAACAACAACATCTTACCGCAGCACTCTGACCCCAAACAACATCTTACCGCAGCACGCTGACCCCAAACAACAAAATCTTACCGCAGCACTCTGAACCCAAACAACATCTTACCGCAGCACTCTGACCCCAAACAACATCTTACCGCAGCACGCTGACCCCAAACAACATCTTACCGCAGCACTCTGACCCCAAACAACAACATCTTACCGCAGCACTCTGACCCCAAACAACATCTTACCGCAGCACTCTGACCGCAAACAACAACATCTTACCGCAGCACTCTGACCCCAAACAACAACATCTTACCGCAGCACTCTGACCCCAAACAACAACATCTTACCGCAGCACTCTGACCCCAAACAACAACATCTTACCGCAGCACTCTGACCCCAAACAACAAAATCTTACCGCAGCACTCTGACCCCAAACAACAACATCTTACCGCAGCACTCTGACCCCAAACAACATCCAACCGCAGCACTCTGACCCCAAACAACATCTTACCGCAGCACTCTGACCCCAAACAACATCTTACCGCAGCACTCTGACGCCAAACAACATCTTACCGCAGCACTCTGACCCCAAACATCCTACCGCAGCACTCTGACCCCAAACAACATCTTACCGCAGCACTCTGACCCCAAACAGCATCTTACCGCAGCACTCTGACCCCAAACAACATCTTACCGCAGCACGCTGACCCCAAACAACATCTTACCGCAGCACGCTGACCCCAAACAACATCTTACCGCAGCACTCCGACCCCAAACAATAACATCTTACCGCAGCACTCTGACCTCAAACAACATCTTACCGCAGCACGCTGACCCCAAACACCATCTTACCGCAGCACTCTGACGCCAAACAACAACATCTTACCGCAGCACTCTGACCCCAAACAACAACATCTTACCGCAGCACTCTGACCCCAAACAACATCTTACCGCAGCACTCTGACCCCAAACAACATCTTACCGCAGCACTCTGACCCCAATCAACATCTTACTGCAGCACTCTGATCCCAAACAACATCTTACCGCAGCACTCTGACCCCAAACAACATCTTACCGCAGTACGCTGACCCGAAACAACATCTTACCGCAGCACGCTGACCGCAAACAACATCTTACCGCAGCACTCTGACCCCAAACAACATCTTACCGCAGCACTCTGACCCCAAACAACATCTTACCGCAGCACTCTTACCCCAAACAACATCTTACCGCAGCACTCTGACCCCAAACAACAACCTCTTACCGCAGCACTCTGGCCCCAAACAACAACATCTTACCGCAGCACTCTGATCCCAAACAACATCTTACCGCAGCACTCTGACCCCAAACAACATCTTACCGCAGCACCCTGACCCCAAACAACCTCTTACCGCAGCACTCTGACCCGAAACAACATCTTACCGCAGCACTCTGACCCCAAACAACATCTTACCGCAGCACTCTGACCCCAAACAACCTCTTACCGCAGCACTCTGACCCCAAACAACATCTTACCGCAGCACTCTGACCCCAAACGTCATCTTACCGCAGCACTCTGACCCCAAACCACCTCTTCCCGCAGCACTCTGACCCCAAACAACATCTTACCGCAGCACTCTGACCCCAAACAACATCTTACCGCAGCACTCTGACCCCAAACAACATCTTACCGCAGCACTCTGACCCCAAACAACATCTTACCGCAGCACGCTGACCCCAAACAACATCTTACCGCAGCACTCTGACCCCAAACAACAACATCTTGCCGCAGCACTCTGACCCCAAACAACATCTTACCGCAGCACGCTGACCCCAAACAACATCTTACCGCAGCACTCTGACCCCAAACAACAACATCTTACCGCAGCACTCTGACCCCAAACAACAACATCTTACCGCAGCACTCTGACCCCAAACAACAACATCTTACCGCAGCACTCTGACCCCAAACAACAACATCTTACCGCAGCACTCTGACCCCAAACAACAACATCTTACCGCAGCACTCTGACCCCAAACAACATCCAACCGCAGCACTCTGACCCCAAACAACATCTTACCGCAGCACTCTGACCCCAAACAACATCTTACCGCAGCACTCTGACCCCAAACAACCTCTTACCGCAGCACTCTGACCCCAAACAACATCTTACCGCAGCACTCTGACCCCAAACGTCATCTTACCGCAGCACTCTGACCCCAAACCACCTCTTACCGCAGCACTCTGACCCCAAACAACATCTTACCGCAGCACTCTGACCCCAAACAACATCTTACCGCAGCACTCTGACCCCAAACAACATCTTACCGCAGCACTCTGACCCCAAACAACATCTTACCGCAGCACGCTGACCCCAAACAACATCTTACCGCAGCACTCTGACCCCAAACAACATCTTACCGCAGCACGCTGACCCCAAACAACATCTTACCGCAGCACGCTGACCCCAAACAACATCTTACCGCAGCACTCTGACCCCAAACAACATCTTACCGCAGCACGCTGACACCAAACAACATTTTACCGCAGCACTCTGACCCCAAACAACATCTTACCGCAGCACGCTGACCCCAAACAACATCTTACCGCAGCACGCTGACCCCAAACAACATCTTACCGCAGCACTCTGACCCCAAACAACATCTGATCGCAGCACGCTGACCCCAAACAACAACATCTTACCGCAGCACTCTGACCCCAAACAAAATCTTACCGCAGCACTCTGACCCCAAACAACATCTTACCGCAGCACGCTGACCCCAAACAACAAAATCTTACCGCAGCACTCTGAACCCAAACAACATCTTACCGCAGCACTCTGACCCCAAACAACATCTTACCGCAGCACGCTGACCCCAAACAACATCTTACCGCAGCACTCTGACCCCAAACAACAACATCTTACCGCAGCACTCTGACCCCAAACAACATCTTACCGCAGCACTCTGACCGCAAACAACAACATCTTACCGCAGCACTCTGACCCCAAACAACAACATCTTACCGCAGCACTCTGACCCCAAACAACAACATCTTACCGCAGCACTCTGACCCCAAACAACAACATCTTACCGCAGCACTCTGACCCCAAACAACAAAATCTTACCGCAGCACTCTGACCCCAAACAACAACATCTTACCGCAGCACTCTGACCCCAAACAACATCCAACCGCAGCACTCTGACCCCAAACAACATCTTACCGCAGCACTCTGACCCCAAACAACATCTTACCGCAGCACTCTGACGCCAAACAACATCTTACCGCAGCACTCTGACCCCAAACATCCTACCGCAGCACTCTGACCCCAAACAACATCTTACCGCAGCACTCTGACCCCAAACAGCATCTTACCGCAGCACTCTGACCCCAAACAACATCTTACCGCAGCACGCTGACCCCAAACAACATCTTACCGCAGCACGCTGACCCCAAACAACATCTTACCGCAGCACTCCGACCCCAAACAATAACATCTTACCGCAGCACTCTGACCTCAAACAACATCTTACCGCAGCACGCTGACCCCAAACACCATCTTACCGCAGCACTCTGACGCCAAACAACAACATCTTACCGCAGCACTCTGACCCCAAACAACAACATCTTACCGCAGCACTCTGACCCCAAACAACATCTTACCGCAGCACTCTGACCCCAAACAACATCTTACCGCAGCACTCTGACCCCAATCAACATCTTACTGGAGCACTCTGATCCCAAACAACATCTTACCGCAGCACTCTGACCCCAAACAACATCTTACCGCAGTACGCTGACCCGAAACAACATCTTACCGCAGCACGCTGACCGCAAACAACATCTTACCGCAGCACTCTGACCCCAAACAACATCTTACCGCAGCACTCTGACCCCAAACAACATCTTACCGCAGCACTCTTACCCCAAACAACATCTTACCGCAGCACTCTGACCCCAAACAACAACCTCTTACCGCAGCACTCTGGCCCCAAACAACAACATCTTACCGCAGCACTCTGATCCCAAACAACATCTTACCGCAGCACTCTGACCCCAAACAACATCTTACCGCAGCACCCTGACCCCAAACAACCTCTTACCGCAGCACTCTGACCCGAAACAACATCTTACCGCAGCACTCTGACCCCAAACAACATCTTACCGCAGCACTCTGACCCCAAACAACCTCTTACCGCAGCACTCTGACCCCAAACAACATCTTACCGCAGCACTCTGACCCCAAACGTCATCTTACCGCAGCACTCTGACCCCAAACCACCTCTTCCCGCAGCACTCTGACCCCAAACAACATCTTACCGCAGCACTCTGACCCCAAACAACATCTTACCGCAGCACTCTGACCCCAAACAACATCTTACCGCAGCACTCTGACCCCAAACAACATCTTACCGCAGCACGCTGACCCCAAACAACATCTTACCGCAGCACTCTGACCCCAAACAACAACATCTTGCCGCAGCACTCTGACCCCAAACAACATCTTACCGCAGCACGCTGACCCCAAACAACATCTTACCGCAGCACTCTGACCCCAAACAACAACATCTTACCGCAGCACTCTGACCCCAAACAACAACATCTTACCGCAGCACTCTGACCCCAAACAACATCCAACCGCAGCACTCTGACCCCAAACAACATCTTACCGCAGCACTCTGACCCCAAACAACATCTTACCGCAGCACTCTGACGCCAAACAACATCTTACCGCAGCACTCTGACCCCAAACATCCTACCGCAGCACTCTGACCCCAAACAACATCTTACCGCAGCACTCTGACCCCAAACAACATCTTACCGCAGCACTCTGGCCCCAAACACCATCTTACCGCAGCACTCTGATCCCAAACAACATCTTACCGCAGCACTCTGACCCCAAACAACATCTTACCGCAGCACTCTGACCCCAAACAACCTCTTACCGCAGCACTCTGACCCCAAAAAACATCTTACCGCAGCACTCTGACCCCAAACAACCTCTTCCCGCAGCACTCTGACCCCAAACAACATCTTACCGCAGCACTCTGACCCCAAACGTCATCTTACCGCAGCACTCTGACCCCAAACCACCTCTTACCGCAGCACTCTGACCCCAAACAACATCTTACCGCAGCACTCTGACCCCAAACAACATCTTACCGCAGCACTCTGACCCCAAACAACATCTTACCGCAGCACTCTGACCCCAAACAACATCTTACCGCAGCACGCTGACCCCAAACAACATCTTACCGCAGCACTCTGACCCCAAACAACATCTTACCGCAGCACGCTGACCCCAAACAACATCTTACCGCAGCACGCTGACCCCAAACAACATCTTACCGCAGCACTCTGACCCCAAACAACATCTTACCGCAGCACGCTGACACCAAACAACATTTTACCGCAGCACTCTGACCCCAAACAACATCTTACCGCAGCACGCTGACCCCAAACAACATCTTACCGCAGCACGCTGACCCCAAACAACATCTTACCGCAGCACTCTGACCCCAAAAACATCTGATCGCAGCACGCTGACCCCAAACAACAACATCTTACCGCAGCACTCTGACCCCAAACAAAATCTTACCGCAGCACTCTGACCCCAAACAACATCTTACCGCAGCACGCTGACCCCAAACAACAAAATCTTACCGCAGCACTCTGAACCCAAACAACATCTTACCGCAGCACTCTGACCCCAAACAACATCTTACCGCAGCACGCTGACCCCAAACAACATCTTACCGCAGCACTCTGACCCCAAACAACAACATCTTACCGCAGCACTCTGACCCCAAACAACATCTTACCGCAGCACTCTGACCGCAAACAACAACATCTTACCGCAGCACTCTGACCCCAAACAACAACATCTTACCGCAGCACTCTGACCCCAAACAACAACATCTTACCGCAGCACTCTGACCCCAAACAACAACATCTTACCGCAGCACTCTGACCCCAAACAACAAAATCTTACCGCAGCACTCTGACCCCAAACAACAACATCTTACCGCAGCACTCTGACCCCAAACAACATCCAACCGCAGCACTCTGACCCCAAACAACATCTTACCGCAGCACTCTGACCCCAAACAACATCTTACCGCAGCACTCTGACGCCAAACAACATCTTACCGCAGCACTCTGACCCCAAACATCCTACCGCAGCACTCTGACCCCAAACAACATCTTACCGCAGCACTCTGACCCCAAACAGCATCTTACCGCAGCACTCTGACCCCAAACAACATCTTACCGCAGCACGCTGACCCCAAACAACATCTTACCGCAGCACGCTGACCCCAAACAACATCTTACCGCAGCACTCTGACCCCAAACAATAACATCTTACCGCAGCACTCTGACCTCAAACAACATCTTACCGCAGCACGCTGACCCCAAACACCATCTTACCGCAGCACTCTGACGCCAAACAACAACATCTTACCGCAGCACTCTGACCCCAAACAACAACATCTTACCGCAGCACTCTGACCCCAAACAACATCTTACCGCAGCACTCTGACCGCAAACAACATCTTACCGCAGCACTCTGACCCCAATCAACATCTTACTGCAGCACTCTGATCCCAAACAACATCTTACCGCAGCACTCTGACCCCAAACAACATCTTACCGCAGTACGCTGACCCGAAACAACATCTTACCGCAGCACGCTGACCGCAAACAACATCTTACCGCAGCACTCTGACCCCAAACAACATCTTACCGCAGCACTCTTACCCCAAACAACATCTTACCGCAGCACTCTGACCCCAAACAACAACCTCTTACCGCAGCACTCTGGCCCCAAACAACAACATCTTACCGCAGCACTCTGATCCCAAACAACATCTTACCGCAGCACTCTGACCCCAAACAACATCTTACCGCAGCACCCTGACCCCAAACAACCTCTTACCGCAGCACTCTGACCCGAAACAACATCTTACCGCAGCACTCTGACCCCAAACAACATCTTACCGCAGCACTCTGACCCCAAACAACCTCTTACCGCAGCACTCTGACCCCAAACAACATCTTACCGCAGCACTCTGACCCCAAACGTCATCTTACCGCAGCACTCTGACCCCAAACCACCTCTTCCCGCAGCACTCTGACCCCAAACAACATCTTACCGCAGCACTCTGACCCCAAACAACATCTTACCGCAGCACTCTGACCCCAAACAACATCTTACCGCAGCACTCTGACCCCAAACAACATCTTACCGCAGCACGCTGACCCCAAACAACATCTTACCGCAGCACTCTGACCCCAAACAACAACATCTTGCCGCAGCACTCTGACCCCAAACAACATCTTACCGCAGCACGCTGACCCCAAACAACATCTTACCGCAGCACTCTGACGCCAAACAACAACATCTTACCGCAGCACTCTGACCCCAAACAACAGCATCTTACCGCAGCACTCTGACCGCAAACAACATCTTACCGCAGCACTCTGACCCCAAACAACATCTTACCGCAGCACTCTGACCCCAATCAACATCTTACCGCAGCACTCTGACCCCAAACAACATCTTACCGCAGCACTCTGACCCCAAACAACATCTTACCGCAGCACTCTGACCCCAAACAACCTCTTACCGCAGCACTCTGACCCCAAACAACATCTTACCGCAGCACTCTGACCCCAAACGTCATCTTACCGCAGCACTCTGACCCCAAACCACCTCTTCCCGCAGCACTCTGACCCCAAACAACATCTTACCGCAGCACTCTGACCCCAAACAACATCTTACCGCAGCACTCTGACCCCAAACAACATCTTACCGCAGCACTCTGACCCCAAACAACATCTTACCGCAGCACGCTGACCCCAAACAACATCTTACCGCAGCACTCTGACCCCAAACAACAACATCTTGCCGCAGCACTCTGACCCCAAACAACATCTTACCGCAGCACGCTGACCCCAAACAACATCTTACCGCAGCACTCTGACCCCAAACAACATCTTACCGCAGCACTCTGACCCCAAACAACATCTTACCGCAGCACTCTGACCCCAAACAACATCTTACCGCAGCACTCTGACCGCAAACAACATCTTACCGCAGCACTCTGACCCCAATCAACATCTTACTGCAGCACTCTGATCCCAAACAACATCTTACCGCAGCACTCTGACCCCAAACAACATCTTACCGCAGTACGCTGACCCGAAACAACATCTTACCGCAGCACGCTGACCGCAAACAACATCTTACCGCAGCACTCTGACCCCAAACAACATCTTACCGCAGCACTCTGACCCCAAACAACATCTTACCGCAGCACTCTTACCCCAAACAACATCTTACCGCAGCACTCTGACCCCAAACAACAACCTCTTACCGCAGCACTCTGGCCCCAAACAACAACATCTTACCGCAGCACTCTGATCCCAAACAACATCTTACCGCAGCACTCTGACCCCAAACAACATCTTACCGCAGCACCCTGACCCCAAACAACCTCTTACCGCAGCACTCTGACCCGAAACAACATCTTACCGCAGCACTCTGACCCCAAACAACATCTTACCGCAGCACTCTGACCCCAAACAACCTCTTACCGCAGCACTCTGACCCCAAACAACATCTTACCGCAGCACTCTGACCCCAAACGTCATCTTACCGCAGCACTCTGACCCCAAACCACCTCTTCCCGCAGCACTCTGACCCCAAACAACATCTTACCGCAGCACTCTGACCCCAAACAACATCTTACCGCAGCACTCTGACCCCAAACAACATCTTACCGCAGCACTCTGACCCCAAACAACATCTTACCGCAGCACGCTGACCCCAAACAACATCTTACCGCAGCACTCTGACCCCAAACAACAACATCTTGCCGCAGCACTCTGACCCCAAACAACATCTTACCGCAGCACGCTGACCCCAAACAACATCTTACCGCAGCACTCTGACGCCAAACAACAACATCTTACCGCAGCACTCTGACCCCAAACAACAACATCTTACCGCAGCACTCTGACCGCAAACAACATCTTACCGCAGCACTCTGACCCCAAACAACATCTTACCGCAGCACTCTGACCCCAATCAACATCTTACCGCAGCACTCTGACCCCAAACAACATCTTACCGCAGCACTCTGACCCCAAACAACATCTTACCGCAGCACTCTGACCCCAAACAACCTCTTACCGCAGCACTCTGACCCCAAACAACATCTTACCGCAGCACTCTGACCCCAAACGTCATCTTACCGCAGCACTCTGACCCCAAACCACCTCTTCCCGCAGCACTCTGACCCCAAACAACATCTTACCGCAGCACTCTGACCCCAAACAACATCTTACCGCAGCACTCTGACCCCAAACAACATCTTACCGCAGCACTCTGACCCCAAACAACATCTTACCGCAGCACGCTGACCCCAAACAACATCTTACCGCAGCACTCTGACCCCAAACAACAACATCTTGCCGCAGCACTCTGACCCCAAACAACATCTTACCGCAGCACGCTGACCCCAAACAGCATCTTACCGCAGCACTCTGACCCCAAACAACATCTTACCGCAGCACTCTGACCCCAAACAACATCTTACCGCAGCACTCTGACCCCAAACAACATCTTACCGCAGCACGCTGACCCCAAACAACATCTTACCGCAGCACTCTGACCCCAAACAACAACATCTTGCCGCAGCACTCTGACCCCAAACAACATCTTACCGCAGCACGCTGACCCCAAACAGCATCTTACCGCAGCACTCTGACCCCAAACAACATCTTACCGCAGCACTCTGACCCCAAACAACATCTTACCGCAGCACTCTGACCCCAAACAACATCTTACCGCAGCACTCTGACCCCAAACAACATCTTACCGCAGCACTCTGACCCCAAACAACATCTTACCGCCGCACTCTGACCCCAAACAACAACATCTTACCGCAGCACTCTGGCCCCAAACAACAACATCTTACCGCATCACTCTGATCCCAAACAACATCTTACCGCAGCACTCTGACCCCAAACAACATCTTACCGCAGCACTCTGACCCCAAACAACCTCTTACCGCAGCACTCTGACCCCAAACAACATCTTACCGCAGCACTCTGACCCCAAACAACATCTTACCGCAGCACTCTGACCTCAAACAACATCTTACCGCAACACGCTGACCCCAAACAACATCTTACCGCAGCACTCTCACCCCAAACAACAACATCTTGCCGCAGCACTCTGACCCCAAACAACATCTTACCGCAGCACGCTGACCCCAAACAACATCTTACCGCAGCACTCTGACCCCAAACAACAACATCTTACCGCAGCACTCTGACCCCAAACAACATCTTACCGCATCACGCTGAACCCAAACAACAACATCTTACCGCAGCACTCTGACCCTAAACAACATCTTTCCGCAACACTCTGACCCCAAACAACAACATCTTACCGCAGCGCACTGACCCCGTACAACAACATCTTACCGCAGCACGCTGGCCTCAAACAACATCTTACCACAGCACGCTGACCCCAAACAACAACACCTTACCGCAGCACATTGACCCCAAACAAGAACATCTTACCGCAGCACACTGACCCCAAACAACATCTTACCGCAGCACGCTGACCCCAAACAACATCTTACCGTAGCAGTCTGACCCCAAACAACATCTTACCGCAGCACTCTGACCCCAAACAACAACATCTTACCGCAGCACTCTGACCCCAAACAACATCTTACCGCAGCACTCTGACGCCAAACAACATCTTACCGCAGCACTCTGACCCCAAACATCCTACCGCAGCACTGACCCCAAACAACATCTTACCGCAGCACTCTGACCCCAAACAACATCTTACCGCAGCACTCTGACCCCAAACAACATCTTACCGCAGCACGCTGACCCCAAACAACATCTTACCGCAGCACGCTGACCCCAAACAACATCTTACCGCAGCACTCTGACCCGAAACAACAACCTCTTACCGCAGCACGCTGACCCCAAACAACATCTTACCGCAGCACTCTGACGCCAAACAACAACATCTTACCGCAGCACTCTGACCCCAAACAACAACATCTTACCGCAGCACTCTGACCCCAAACAACATCTTACCGCAGCACTTTGACCCCAAACAACATCTTACCGCAGCACTCTGACCCCAATCAACATCTTACCGCAGCACTCTGACCCCAAACAACATCTTACCGCAGCACTCTGACCCCAAACAACGTCTTACCGCAGCACGCTGACCCCAAACAACAATTTACCGCAGCACGCTGACCCCAAACAACATCTTACCGCAGCACTCTGACCCCAAACAACATCTTACCGCAGCACTCTGACCCCAAACAACATCTTACCGCAGCACTCTGACCCCAAACAACAACTTACCGCAGCACTCTGACCCCAAACAACAACATCTTACCGCAGCACTCTGGCCCCAAACAACAACATCTTACCGCAGCACTCTGATCCCAAACAACATCTCACCGCAGCACTCTGACCCTAAACAACATGTTACCGCAGCACTCTGACCCCAAACAACCTCTTACCGCAGCACTCTGACCCCAAACAACATCTTACCGCAGCACTCTGACCCCAAACAACATCTTACCGCAGCACTCTGACCCCAAACAACCTCTTACCGCAGCACTCTGACCCCAAACAACATCTTACCGCAGCACTCTGACCCCAAACGTCATCTTACCGCAGCACTCTGACCCCAAACCACCTCTTCCCGCAGCACTCTGACCCCAAACAACATCTTACCGCAGCACTCTGACCCCAAACAACATCTTACCGCAGCACTCTGACCCCAAACAACATCTTACCGCAGCACTCTGACCCCAAACAACATCTTACCGCAGCACGCTGACCCCAAACAACATCTTACCGCAGCACTCTGACCCCAAACAACAACATCTTGCCGCAGCACTCTGACCCCAAACAACATCTTACCGCAGCACGCTGACCCCAAACAACATCTTACCGCAGCACTCTGACCCCAAACAACATCTTACCGCAGCACTCTGACCCCAAACAACATCTTACCGCAGCACTCTGACCCCAAACAACATCTTACCGCAGCACTCTGACCGCAAACAACATCTTACCGCAGCACTCTGACCCCAATCAACATCTTACTGCAGCACTCTGATCCCAAACAACATCTTACCGCAGCACTCTGACCCCAAACAACATCTTACCGCAGTACGCTGACCCGAAACAACATCTTACCGCAGCACGCTGACCGCAAACAACATCTTACCGCAGCACTCTGACCCCAAACAACATCTTACCGCAGCACTCTGACCCCAAACAACATCTTACCGCAGCACTCTTACCCCAAACAACATCTTACCGCAGCACTCTGACCCCAAACAACAACCTCTTACCGCAGCACTCTGGCCCCAAACAACAACATCTTACCGCAGCACTCTGATCCCAAACAACATCTTACCGCAGCACTCTGACCCCAAACAACATCTTACCGCAGCACCCTGACCCCAAACAACCTCTTACCGCAGCACTCTGACCCGAAACAACATCTTACCGCAGCACTCTGACCCCAAACAACATCTTACCGCAGCACTCTGACCCCAAACAACCTCTTACCGCAGCACTCTGACCCCAAACAACATCTTACCGCAGCACTCTGACCCCAAACGTCATCTTACCGCAGCACTCTGACCCCAAACCACCTCTTCCCGCAGCACTCTGACCCCAAACAACATCTTACCGCAGCACTCTGACCCCAAACAACATCTTACCGCAGCACTCTGACCCCAAACAACATCTTACCGCAGCACTCTGACCCCAAACAACATCTTACCGCAGCACGCTGACCCCAAACAACATCTTACCGCAGCACTCTGACCCCAAACAACAACATCTTGCCGCAGCACTCTGACCCCAAACAACATCTTACCGCAGCACGCTGACCCCAAACAACATCTTACCGCAGCACTCTGACGCCAAACAACAACATCTTACCGCAGCACTCTGACCCCAAACAACAACATCTTACCGCAGCACTCTGACCGCAAACAACATCTTACCGCAGCACTCTGACCCCAAACAACATCTTACCGCAGCACTCTGACCCCAATCAACATCTTACCGCAGCACTCTGACCCCAAACAACATCTTACCGCAGCACTCTGACCCCAAACAACATCTTACCGCAGCACTCTGACCCCAAACAACCTCTTACCGCAGCACTCTGACCCCAAACAACATCTTACCGCAGCACTCTGACCCCAAACGTCATCTTACCGCAGCACTCTGACCCCAAACCACCTCTTCCCGCAGCACTCTGACCCCAAACAACATCTTACCGCAGCACTCTGACCCCAAACAACATCTTACCGCAGCACTCTGACCCCAAACAACATCTTACCGCAGCACTCTGACCCCAAACAACATCTTACCGCAGCACGCTGACCCCAAACAACATCTTACCGCAGCACTCTGACCCCAAACAACAACATCTTGCCGCAGCACTCTGACCCCAAACAACATCTTACCGCAGCACGCTGACCCCAAACAGCATCTTACCGCAGCACTCTGACCCCAAACAACATCTTACCGCAGCACTCTGACCCCAAACAACATCTTACCGCAGCACTCTGACCCCAAACAACATCTTACCGCAGCACTCTGACCCCAAACAACATCTTACCGCAGCACTCTGACCCCAAACAACATCTTACCGCCGCACTCTGACCCCAAACAACAACATCTTACCGCAGCACTCTGGCCCCAAACAACAACATCTTACCGCATCACTCTGATCCCAAACAACATCTTACCGCAGCACTCTGACCCCAAACAACATCTTACCGCAGCACTCTGACCCCAAACAACCTCTTACCGCAGCACTCTGACCCCAAACAACATCTTACCGCAGCACTCTGACCCCAAACAACATCTTACCGCAGCACTCTGACCTCAAACAACATCTTACCGCAACACGCTGACCCCAAACAACATCTTACCGCAGCACTCTCACCCCAAACAACAACATCTTGCCGCAGCACTCTGACCCCAAACAACATCTTACCGCAGCACGCTGACCCCAAACAACATCTTACCGCAGCACTCTGACCCCAAACAACAACATCTTACCGCAGCACTCTGACCCCAAACAACATCTTACCGCATCACGCTGAACCCAAACAACAACATCTTACCGCAGCACTCTGACCCTAAACAACATCTTTCCGCAACACTCTGACCCCAAACAACAACATCTTACCGCAGCGCACTGACCCCGTACAACAACATCTTACCGCAGCACGCTGGCCTCAAACAACATCTTACCACAGCACGCTGACCCCAAACAACAACACCTTACCGCAGCACATTGACCCCAAACAAGAACATCTTACCGCAGCACACTGACCCCAAACAACATCTTACCGCAGCACGCTGACCCCAAACAACATCTTACCGTAGCAGTCTGACCCCAAACAACATCTTACCGCAGCACTCTGACCCCAAACAACAACATCTTACCGCAGCACTCTGACCCCAAACAACATCTTACCGCAGCACTCTGACGCCAAACAACATCTTACCGCAGCACTCTGACCCCAAACATCCTACCGCAGCACTGACCCCAAACAACATCTTACCGCAGCACTCTGACCCCAAACAACATCTTACCGCAGCACTCTGACCCCAAACAACATCTTACCGCAGCACGCTGACCCCAAACAACATCTTACCGCAGCACGCTGACCCCAAACAACATCTTACCGCAGCACTCTGACCCGAAACAACAACCTCTTACCGCAGCACGCTGACCCCAAACAACATCTTACCGCAGCACTCTGACGCCAAACAACAACATCTTATCGCAGCACTCTGACCCCAAACAACAACATCTTACCGCAGCACTCTGACCCCAAACAACATCTTACCGCAGCACTTTGACCCCAAACAACATCTTACCGCAGCACTCTGACCCCAATCAACATCTTACCGCAGCACTCTGACCCCAAACAACATCTTACCGCAGCACTCTGACCCCAAACAACGTCTTACCGCAGCACGCTGACCCCAAACAACAATTTACCGCAGCACGCTGACCCCAAACAACATCTTACCGCAGCACTCTGACCCCAAACAACATCTTACCGCAGCACTCTGACCCCAAACAACATCTTACCGCAGCACTCTGACCCCAAACAACAACTTACCGCAGCACTCTGACCCCAAACAACAACATCTTACCGCAGCACTCTGGCCCCAAACAACAACATCTTACCGCAGCACTCTGATCCCAAACAACATCTCACCGCAGCACTCTGACCCTAAACAACATGTTACCGCAGCACTCTGACCCCAAACAACCTCTTACCGCAGCACTCTGACCCCAAACAACATCTTACCGCAGCACTCTGACCCCAAACAACATCTTACCGCAGCACTCTGACCCCAAACAACCTCTTACCGCAGCACTCTGACCCCAAACAACATCTTACCGCAGCACTCTGACCCCAAACGTCATCTTACCGCAGCACTCTGACCCCAAACCACCTCTTCCCGCAGCACTCTGACCCCAAACAACATCTTACCGCAGCACTCTGACCCCAAACAACATCTTACCGCAGCACTCTGACCCCAAACAACATCTTACCGCAGCACTCTGACCCCAAACAACATCTTACCGCAGCACTCTGACCCCAAACAACATCTTACCGCAGCACTCTGACCCCAAACAACATCTTACCGCAGCACTCTGACCCCAAACAACATCTTACCGCAGCACGCTGACCCCAAACAACATCTTACCGCAGCACTCTGACCCCAAACAACAACATCTTGCCGCAGCACTCTGACCCCAAACAACATCTTACCGCAGCACGCTGACCCCAAACAACATCTTACCGCAGCACTCTGACGCCAAACAACAACATCTTACCGCAGCACTCTGACCCCAAACAACAACATCTTACCGCAGCACTCTGACCGCAAACAACATCTTACCGCAGCACTCTGACCCCAAACAACATCTTACCGCAGCACTCTGACCCCAATCAACATCTTACCGCAGCACTCTGACCGCAAACAACATCTTACCGCAGCACTCTGACCCCAAACAACCACTTACCGCAGCACTCTGACCCCAAACAACATCTTACCGCAGCACTCTGACCCCAAACAACATCTTGCCGCAGCACTCTGACCCCAAACAACATCTTACCGCAGCACTCTGACCCCATACAACATCTTACCGCAGCACGCTGACCCCAAACAACATCTTACCGCAGCACTCTGACCCCAAACAACAACATCTTACCGCAGCACCATGACCCCAAACAACATCTTACCGCAGCACGCTGACCCCAAACAACAACATCTTACCGCAGCACTCTGACCCCAAACAACATCTTTCCGCAACACTCTGACCCCAAACAACAACATCTTACCGCAGCACTCTGACCCCAAACAACAACATCTTACCGCAGCACTCTGACCCCAAACAACATCTTACCGCAGCACTCTGACCCCAAACAACATCTTACCGCATCACGCTGACCCCAAACAACAACATCTTACTGCAGCACTCTGACCCCAAACAACATCTTTCCGCAACACTCTGACCCCAAACAACAACATCTTACCGCAGCACGCTGGCCTCAAACAACATCTTACCACAGCACGCTGACCCCAAGCAACAACACCTTACCGCAGCACACTGACCCCAAACAAGAACATCTTACCGCAGCACACTGACCCCAAACAACATCTTACCGCAGCACGCTGACCCCAAACAACATCTTACCGCAGCAGTCTGACCCCAAACAACATCTTACCGCAGCACTCTGACCCCAAACAACAACATCTTACCGCAGCACTCTGACCCCAAACAACATCTTACCGCAGCACTCTGACGCCAAACAACATCTTACCGCAGCACTCTGACCCCAAACATCCTACCGCAGCACTCTGACCCCAAACAACATCTTACCGCAGCACTCTGACCCCAAACAACATCTTACCGCAGCACTCTGACCCCAAACAACAACTTACCGCAGCACTCTGACCCCAAACAACAACATCTTACCGCAGCACTCTGGCCCCAAACAACAACATCTTACCGCAGCACTCTGATCCCAAACAACATCTCACCGCAGCACTCTGACCCTAAACAACATCTTACCGCAGCACTCTGACCCCAAACAACATCTTACCGCAGCACTCTGACCCCAAACAACATCTTACCGCAGCACTCTGACCCCAAACAACATCTTACCGCAGCACTCTGACCCCAAACAACATCTTACCGCAGCACTCTGACCCCAAACAACATCTTACCGCAGCACTCTGACCCCAAACAACATCTTACCGCAGCACTCTGACCCCAAACAACCTCTTACCGCAGCACTCTGACCCCAAACAACATCTTACCGCAGCACTCTGACCCCAAACAACATCTTGCCGCAGCACTCTGACCCCAAACAACATCTTACCGCAGCACTCTGACCCCATACAACATCTTACCGCAGCACGCTGACCCCAAACAACATCTTACCGCAGCACTCTGACCCCAAACAACAACATCTTACCGCAGCACGCTGACGCCAACCAACCTCTTACCGCAGCACTCTGACTCCAAACAACATCTTACCGCAGCACTCTGACCCCAAACAACATCTTACCGCAGCACTCTGACCCCAAACAACCTCTTACCGCAGCACTCTGACCCCAAACAACATCTTACCGCAGCACTCTGACCCCAAACGTCATCTTACCGCAGCACTCTGACCCCAAACCACCTCTTCCCGCAGCACTCTGACCCCAAACAACATCTTACCGCAGCACTCTGACCCCAAACAACATCTTACCGCAGCACTCTGACCCCAAACAACATCTTACCGCAGCACTCTGACCCCAAACAACATCTTACCGCAGCACGCTGACCCCAAACAACATCTTACCGCAGCACTCTGACCCCAAACAACAACATCTTGCCGCAGCACTCTGACCCCAAACAACATCTTACCGCAGCACGCTGACCCCAAACAACATCTTACCGCAGCACTCTGACGCCAAACAACAACATCTTACCGCAGCACTCTGACCCCAAACAACAACATCTTACCGCAGCACTCTGACCGCAAACAACATCGTACCGCAGCACTCTGACCCAAAACAACATCTTACCGCAGCACTCTGACCCCAATCAACATCTTACCGCAGCACTCTGACCCCAAACAACATCTTACCGCAGCACTCTGACCCCAAACAACATCTTACCGCAGCACTCTGACCCCAAACAACAACATCTTACCGCAGCACTCTGGCCCCAAACAACAACATCTTACCGCAGCACTCTGATCCCAAACAACATCTTACCGCAGCACTCTGACCCCAAACAACATCTTACCGCAGCACTCTGACCCCTAACAACCTCTGACCGCAGCAGTCTGACCCCAAACAACATCTTACCGCAGCACTCTGACCCCAAACAACATCTTACCGCAGCACTCTGACCCCAAACAACCTCTTACCGCAGCACTCTGACCCCAAACAACATTTTACCGCAGCACTCTGACCCCAAACAACATCTTAGCGCAGCACTCTGACCCCAAACAACATCTTACCGCAGCACTCTGACCCCAAACAACATCTTACCGCAGCACGCTGACCCCAAACAACATCTTACCGCAGCACTCTGACCCCAAACAACAACATCTTGCCGCAGCACTCTGACCCCAAACAACATCTTACCGCAGCACGCTGACCCCAAACAACATCTTACCGCAGCACTCTGACCCCAAACAACAACATCTTACCGCAGCACTCTGACCCCAAACAACATCTTACCGCATCACGCTGACCCCAAACAACAACATCTTACCGCAGCACTCTGACCCCAAACAACATCTTTCCGCAGCACTCTGACCCCAAACAACAACATCTTACCGCAGCGCACTGACCCCATACAACAACATCTTACCGCAGCACGCTGGCCTCAAACAACATCTTACCACAGCACGCTGACCCCAAACAACAACACCTTACCGCAGCACACTGACCCCAAACAAGAACATCTTACCGCAGCACACTGACCCCAAACAACATCTTACCGCAGCACGCTGACCCCAAACAACATCTTACCGCAGCAGTCTGACCCCAAACAACATCTTACCGCAGCACTCTGACCCCAAACAACAACATCTTACCGCAGCACTCTGACCCCAAACAGCATCTTACCGCAGCACTCTGACGCCAAACAACATCTTACCGCAGCACTCTGACCCCAAACATCCTACCGCAGCACTGACCCCAAACAACATCTTACCGCAGCACTCTGACCCCAAACAACATCTTACCGCAGCACGCTGACCCCAAACAACATCTTACCGCAGCACGCTGACCCCAAACAACATCTTACCGCAGCACTCTGACCCCAAACAACAACATCTTACCGCAGCACGCTGACCCCAAACAACATCTTACCGCAGCACTCTGACGCCAAACAACAACATCTTACCGCAGCACTCTGACCCCAAACAACAACATCTTACCGCAGCACTCTGACCCCAAACAACATCTTACCGCAGCACTCTGACCCCAAACAACATCTTACCGCAGCACTCTGACCCCAATCAACATCTTACCGCAGCACTCTGACCCCAAACAACATCTTACCGCAGCACTCTGACCCCAAACAACGTCTTACCGCAGCACGCTAACCCCAAACAACAATTTACCGCAGCACGCTGACCCCAAACAACAGCTTACCGCAGCACTCTGACCCCAAACAACAACTTACCGCAGCACTCTGACCCCAAACAACATCTTACCGCAGCACTCTGACCCCAAACAACAACTTACCGCAGCACTCTGACCCCAAACAACAACATCTTACCGCAGCACTCTGGCCCCAAACAACAACATCTTACCGCAGCACTCTGATCCCAAACAACATCTCACCGCAGCACTCTGACCCTAAACAACATCTTACCGCAGCACTCTGACCCCAAACAACATCTTACCACAGCACTCTGACCCCAAACGACATCTTACCGCAGCACTCTGACCCCAAACAACATCTTACCGCAGCACTCTGATCCCAAACAACATCTTACCGCAGCACTCTGACCCCAAACAACATCTTACCGCAGCACTCTGAGCCCAAACAACATCTTACCGCAGCACTCTGTCCCCAAACAACCTCTTACCGCAGCACTCTGACCCCAAACAACATCTTACCGCAGCACTCTGACCCCAAACAACATCTTGCCGCAGCACTCTGACCCCAAACAACATCTTACCGCAGCACTCTGACCCCATACAACATTTTGCCGCAGCACGCTGACCCCAAACAACATCTTACCGCAGCACTCTGACCCCAAACAACATCTTACCGCAGCACTCTGACCCCAAACAACAACTTACCGCAGCACTCTGACCCCAAACAACAACATCTTACCGCAGCACTCTGGCCCCAAACAACAACATCTTACCGCAGCACTCTGATCCCAAACAACATCTCACCGCAGCACTCTGACCCTAAACAACATCTTACCGCAGCACTCTGACCCCAAACAACATCTTACCACTGCACTCTGACCCCAAACGACATCTTACCGCAGCACTCTGACCCCAAACAACATCTTACCGCAGCACTCTGATCCCAAACAACATCTTACCGCAGCACTCTGACCCCAAACAACATCTTACCGCAGCACTCTGAGCCCAAACAACATCTTACCGCAGCACTCTGTCCCCAAACAACCTCTTACCGCAGCACTCTGACCCCAAACAACATCTTACCGCAGCACTCTGACCCCAAACAACATCTTGCCGCAGCACTCTGACCCCAAACAACATCTTACCGCAGCACTCTGACCCCATACAACATTTTGCCGCAGCACGCTGACCCCAAACAACATCTTACCGCAGCACTCTGACCCCAAACAACAACATCTTACCGCAGCACCAAGACCCCAAACAACATCTTACCGCAGCACGCTGACCCCAAACAACAACATCTTACCGCAGCACTCTGACCCCAAACAACATCTTTCCGCAACACTCTGACCCCAAACAACAACATCTTACCGCAGCACTCTGACCCCAAACAACATCTTACCGCAGCACTCTGACCCCAAACAACATCTTATCGCAGCACTCTGACCCCAAACAACAACATCTTACCGCAGCACTCTGACCCCAAACAACAACATCTTACCGCAGCACTCTGACCCCAAACAACATCTTACCGCAGCACTCTGACCCCAAACAACATCTTACCGCAGCACGCTGACCCCAAACAACATCTTACCGCAGCACTCTGACCCCAAACAACAACATCTTACCGCAGCACTCTGACCCCAAACAACAACATCTTGCCGCAGCACTCTGACCCCAAACAACATCTTACCGCAGCACGCTGACCCCAAACAACATCTTACCGCAGCACTCTGACGCCAAACAACAACATCTTACCGCAGCACTCTGACCCCAAACAACAACATCTTACCGCAGCACTCTGACCCCAAACAACATCTTACCGCATCACGCTGACCCCAAACAACAACATCTTACCGCAGCACTCTGACCCCAAACAACATCTTTCCGCAACACTCTGACCCCAAACAACAACATCTTACCGCAGCGCACAGACCCCGTACAACAACATCTTACCGCAGCACGCTGGCCTCAAACAACATCTTACCACAGCACGCTGACCCCAAACAACAACACCTTACCGCAGCACACTGACCCCAAACAAGAACATCTTACCGCAGCACACTGACCCCAAACAACATCTTACCGCAGCACGCTGACCCCAAACAACATCTTACCGCAGCAGTCTGACCCCAAACAACATCTTCCCGCAGCACTCTGACCCCAAACAACAACATCTTACCGCAGCACTCTGACCCCAAACAACATCTTACCACAGCACTCTGATGCCAAACAAGATCTTACCGCAGCACTCTGACCCCAAACATCCTACCGCAGCACTCTGACCCCAAACAACATCTTACCGCAGCACTCTGACCCCAAACAACATCTTACCGCAGCACTCTGACCCCAAACAACAACTTACCGCAGCACTCTGACCCCAAACAACAACATCTTACCGCAGCACTCTGGCCCCAAACAACAACATCTTACCGCAGCACTCTGATCCCAAACAACATCTCACCGCAGCACTCTGACCCTAAACAACATCTTACCGCAGCACTCTGACCCCAAACAACATCTTACCGCAGCACTCTGACCCCAAACAACATCTTACCGCAGCACTCTGACCCCAAACAACATCTTACCGCAGCACTCTGACCCCAAACAACATCTTACCGCAGCACTCTGACCCCAAACAACATCTTACCGCAGCAATCTGACCTCAAACAACATCTTACCGCAGCACTCTGACCCCAAACAACCTCTTACCGCAGCACTCTGACCCCAAACAACATCTTACCGCAGCACTCTGACCCCAAACAACATCTTGCCGCAGCACTCTGACCCCAAACAACATCTTACCGCAGCACGCTGACCCCAAACAACATCTTACCGCAGCACTCTGACCCCAAACAACAACATCTTACCGCAGCACCATGACCCCAAACAACATCTTACCGCAGCACGCTGACCCCAAACAACAACATCTTACCGCAGCACTCTGACCCCAAACAACATCTTTCTGCAACACTCTGACCCCAAACAACAACATCTTACCGCAGCGCACTGACCCCATACAACAACATCTTACCGCTGCACTCTGACCCCAAACAACATCTTATCGCAGCACTCTGACCCCAAACAACAACATCTTACCGCAGCACTCTGACCCCAAACAACAACATCTTACCGCAGCACTCTGACCCCAAACAACATCTTACCGCAGCACTCTGACCCCAAACAACATCTTACCGCAGCACGCTGACCCCAAACAACATCTTACCGCAGCACTCTGACCCCAAACAACAACATCTTGCCGCAGCACTCTGACCCCAAACAACATCTTACCGCAGCACGCTGACCCCAAACAACATCTTAACGCAGCACTCTGACGCCAAACAACAACATCTTACCGCAGCACTCTGACCCCAAACAACAACATCTTACCGCAGCACGCTGGCCTCAAACAACATCTTACCACAGCATGCTGACCCCAAACAACAACACCTTACCGCAGCACGCTGACCCCAAACAACAACACCTTACCGCAGCACACTGACCCCAAACAAGAACATCTTACCGCAGCACACTGACCCCAAACAACATCTTACCGCAGCACGCTGACCCCAAACAACATCTTACCGCAGCAGTCTGACCCCAAACAACATCTTACCGCAGCACTCTGACCCCAAACAACAACATCTTACCGCAGCACTCTGACCATAAAAAACATCTTACCGCAGCACTCTGACGCCAAACAACATCTTACCGCAGCACTCTGACCCCAAACATCCTACCGCAGCACTCTGACCCCAAACAACATCTTACCGCAGCACTCTGACCCCAAACAACATCTTACCGCAGCACTCTGACCCCAACCAACATCTTACCGCAGCACGCTGACCCCAAACAACATCTTACCGCAGCACGCTGACCCCAAACAACATCTTACCGCAGCACTCTGACCCCAAACAACAACATCTTACCGCAGCACGCTGACCCCAAACAACATCTTACCGCAGCACTCTGACGCCAAACAACAACATCTTACCGCAGCCCTCCGACCCCAAACAACAACATCTTACCGCAGCACTCTGACCCAAAACAACATCTTACCGCAGCACTCTGACCCCAAACAACATCTTACCGCAGCACTCTGACCCCAATCAACATCTTACCGCAGCACTCTGACCCCAAACAACATCTTACCGCAGCACTCTGACCCCAAACAACATATTACCGCAGCACGCTGACCCCAAACAACATCTTACCGCAGCACGCTGACCCCAAACAACATCTTACCGCAGCACTCTGACCCCAAACAACATCTTACCGCAGCACTCTGACCCCATACAACATCTTACCGCAGCACGCTGACCCCAAACAACATCTTACCGCAGCACTCTGACCCCAAACAACATCTTACCGCAGCACTCTGACCCCAAACAACATCTTACCGCAGCACTCTGACCCCAAACAACATCTGACCGCAGCACTCTGACCCCAAACAACCTCTTACCGCAGCACTCTGACCCCAAACAACATCTTACCGCAGCACTCTGACCCAAAACAACATCTTACCGCAGCACTCTGACCCCAAACAACATCTTACCGCAGCACTCTGACCCCAAACAACATCTTACCGCAGCACGCTGACCCCAAACAACATCTTACCGCAGCACTCTGACCCCAAACAACAACATCTTACCGCAGCACTCTGACCCCAAACAACATCTTACCGCAGCACGCTGACCCCAAACAACATCTTACCGCAGCACTCTGACGCCAAACAACAACATCTTATCGCAGCACGCTGACCCCAAACAACAACATCTTACCGCAGCACTCTGACCCCAAACAACATCTTTCCGCAACACTCTGACCCCAAACAACAACATCTTACCGCAGCGCACTGACCCCAAACAACAACATCTTACCGCAGCACTCTGACCCCAAACAACATCTAACCGCAGCACTCTGACCCCAAACAACATCTTAACGCAGCACTCTGACCCCAAATGACATCTTTCCGCAGCATTCTGACCCAAAACAACATCTTACCGCAGCTCTCTGACCCCAAACAACATCTTACCGCAGCACTCTGACCCCAAACAACATCTTACCGCAGCACTCTGACCCCAAACAACATCTTACCGCAGCACTCTGACGCCAAACAATATCTTACCGCAGCACGCTCATCCCAAACAACATCTTACCACAGCACTCTGACCCCAAACAACATCTTACCGCAGCACTCTGACCCCAAACAACAACATCTTACCGCAGCACGCTGACACCAAACAACATCTTACCGCAGCACTCTGACCCCAAACAACATCTTACCGCAGCAGGCTGACTCCAAACAACATCTTACCGCAGCACGCTGACGCCAAACAACATCTTACCGCAGCACTCTGACCCCAAACAACAACATCTTACCGCAGCACTCTGACCCCAAACAACATCTTACCGCAGCACTCTGACCCCAAACAACATCTTACCGCAGCACTCTGACCCCAAACAACATCTTACCGCAGCACTTTGACCCCAAAGAACATCTTACCGCAGCACTCTGACCCCAAACAACATCTTACCGCAGCACGCTGATGCCAAACAACAACATCTTACCGCAACACTCTGACCCCAAACAACATCTTACCGCAGCACTCTGACCCCAAACAACATCTTACCGCAGCACTCTGACCCCAAACAACAACATCTTACCGCAGCACTCTGACCCCAAACAACAACATCTTACCGCAGCACTCTGACCCCAAACAACATCTTACCGCAGCACTCTGACCCCAAACAACATCTTACCGCAGCACTCTGACCCCAAACAACAACATCTTACCGCAGCACTCTGACCCCAAACAATAACATCTTACCGCAGCACTCTGACCCCAAACAACATCTTACCGCAGCACTCTGACCCCAAAGAACATCTTACCGCAGCACTCTGACCCCAAACAACATCTTACCGCAGCACTCTGACCCCAAACAACATCTTACCGCAGCACTCTGACCCCAAACAACATCTTACCGCAGCACTCTGACCCCAAACAACATCTTACCGCAGCACTCTGACCCCAAACAACATCTTACTGCAGAACTCTGACCCCAAACAACATCTTACCGCAGCACTCTGACCTCAAACAGCATCTTACCGCAGCACTCTGACCCCAAACAACCTCTTACCGCAGCACTCTGACCACAAACAACATCTTACCGCAGCACTCTGACCCCAAACAACATCTTACCGCAGCACTCTGACCCCAAACAACATCTTACCGCAGCACTCTGACGCCAAACAACATCTTACCGCAGCACACTGACCCCAAACATCCTACCGCAGCACTCTGACCCCAAACAACATCTTACCGCAGCACTCTGACCCCAAACAACATCTTACCGCAGCACTCTGACCCCAAACAACATCTTACCGCAGCACGCTGACCCCAAACAACATCTTACCGCAGCACGCTGACCCCAAACAACATCTTACCGCAGCACTCTGACCCCAAACAATAACATCTTACCGCAGCACTCTGACCCCAAACAACATCTTACCGCAGCACGCTGTCCCCAAACAACATCTTACCGCAGCACTCTGACGCCAAACAACAACATCTTACCGCAGCACTCTGACCCCAAACAACAACATCTTACCGCAGCACTCTGACCCCAAACAACATCTTACCGCAGCACTCTGACCCCAAACAACATCTTACCGCAGCACTCTGACCCCAATCAACATCTTACCGCTGCACTCTGACCCCAAACAACATCTTACCGCAGCACTCTGACCCCAAACAACATCTTACCGCAGTACGCTGACCCCAAACAACATCTTACCGCAGCACGCTGACCCCAAACAACATCTTACCGCAGCACTCTGACCCCAAACAACATCTTACCGCAGCACTCTGACCCCAAACAACAACATCTTACCGCAGCACTCTGGCCCCAAACAACAACTTCTTACCGCAGCACTCTGATCCCAAACAACATCTTACCGCAGCACTCTGACCCCAAACAACATCTTACCGCAGCACTCTGACCCCAAACAACCTCTTACCGCAGCACTCTGACCCCAAACAACATCTTACCGCAGCACTCTGACCCCAAACAACATCTTACCGCAGCACTCTGACCCCAAACAACCTCTTACCGCAGCACTCTGACCCCAAACAACATCTTACCGCAGCACTCTGACCCCAAACGTCATCTTACCGCAGCACTCTGACCCCAAACCACCTCTTCCCGCAGCACTCTGACCCCAAACAACATCTTACCGCAGCACTCTGACCCCAAACAACATCTTACCGCAGCACTCTGACCCCAAACAACATCTTACCGCAGCACTCTGACCCCAAACAACATCTTACCGCAGCACGCTGACCCCAAACAACATCTTACCGCAGCACTCTGACCCCAAACAACAACATCTTGCCGCAGCACTCTGACCCCAAACAACATCTTACCGCAGCACGCTGACCCCAAACAACATCTTACCGCAGCACTCTGACGCCAAACAACATCTTACCGCAGCACTCTGACCCCAAACAACAACATCTTACCGCAGCACTCTGACCCCAAACAACATCTTACCGCTGCACTCTGACCCCAAACCACCTCTTACCGCAGCACTCTGACCCCAATCAACATCTTACCGCAGCACTCTGACCCCAAACAACATCTTACCGCAGCACTCTGACCCCAAACAACCTCTTACCGCAGCACTCTGACCCCAAACAACATCTTACCGCAGCACTCTGACCCCAAACGTCATCTTACCGCAGCACTCTGACCCCAAACCACCTCTTACCGCAGCTCTCTGACCCCAAACAACATCTTACCGCAGCACTCTGACCCAAAACAACATCTTACCGCAGCACTCTGACCCCAAACAACATCTTACCGCAGCACTCTGACCCCAAACAACATCTTACCGCAGCACGCTGACCCCAAACAACATCTTACCGCAGCACTCTGACCCCAAACAACAACATCTTGCCGCAGCACTCTGACCCCAAACAACATCTTACCGCAGCACGCTGACCCCAAACAACATCTTACCGCAGCACTCTGACGCCAAACAACAACATCTTACCGCAGCACTCTGACCCCAAACAACAACATCTTACCGCAGCACTCTGACCCCAAACAACATCTTACCGCGTCACGCTGACCCCAAACAACAACATCTTACCGCAGCACTCTGACCCCAAATAACATCTTTCCGCAACACTCTGACCCCAAACAACAACATCTTACCGCAGCGCACTGACCCCATACAACAACATCTTACCGCAGCACGCTGGCCTCAAACAACATCTTACCACAGCACGCTGACCCCAAACAACAACACCTTACCGCAGCACACTGACCCCAAACAAGAACATCTTGCCGCAGCACACTGACCCCAAACAACATCTTACCGCAGCACGCTGACCCCAAACAACATCTTACCGCAGCAGTCTGACCCCAAACAATATCTTACCGCAGCACTCTGACCCCAAACAACAACATCTTACCGCAGCACTCTGACCCCAAACAACATGTTACCGCAGCACTCTGACCCCAAACATCCTACCGCAGCACTGACACCAAACAACATCTTACCGCAGCACTCTGACCCCAAACAACATCTTACCGCAGCACTCTGACCCCAACCAACATCTTACCGCAGCACGCTGACCCCAAACAACATCTTACCGCAGCACGCTGACCCCAAACAACATCTTACCGCAGCACTCTGACCCCAAACAACAACATCTTACCGCAGCACGCTGACCCCAAACAACATCTTACCGCAGCACTCTGACGCCAAACAACATCTTACCGCAGCACTCTGACCCCAAACAACATCTTACCGCAGCACTCTGACCCCAAACAACATCTTACCGCAGCACTCTGACCCCAATCAACATCTTACCGCAGCACTCTGACCCCAAACAACATCTTACCGCAGCACTCTGACCCCAAACAACATCTTACCGCAGCACTCTGACCCCAAACAACGTCTTACCGCAGCACTCTGACCCCAAACAACATCTTACCGCAGCACTCTGACCCCAAACAACATCTTACCGCAGCACTCTGACCCCAAACAACATCTTACCACAGCACTCTGACCCCAAACAACAACTTACCGCAGCACTCTGACCCCAAACAACAACATCTTACCGCAGCACTCTGGCCCCAAACAACAACATCTTACCGCAGCACTCTGATCCCAAACAACATCTCACCGCAGCACTCTGACCCTAAACAACATCTTACCGCAGCACTCTGACCCCAAACAACATCCTCCCGCAGCACTCTGACCCCAAACAACATCTTACCGCAGCACTCTGACCCCAAACAACATCTTACCGCAGCACTCTGACCCCAAACAACATCTTACCGCAGCACTCTGACCCCAAACAACATCTTACCGCAGCACTCTGACCCCAAACAACATCTTACCGCAGCACTCTGACCCCAAACAACCTCTTACCGCAGCACTCTGACCCCAAACAACATCTTCCCGCAGCACTCTGACCCCAAACAACATCTTGCCGCAGCACTCTGACCCCAAACAACATCTTACCGCAGCATTCTGACCGCATACAACATCTTACCGCAGCACGCTGACCCCAAACAACATCTTACCGCAGCACTCTGACCCCAAACAACAACATCTTACCGCAGCACCATGACCCCAAACAATATCTTACCGCAGCACGCTGACCCCAAACAACAACATCTTACCGCAGCACTCTGACCCCAAACAACATCTTTCCGCAACACTCTGACCCCAAACAACAACATCTTACCGCAGCGCACTGACCCCATACAACAACATCTTACCGCTGCACTCTGACCCCAAACAACATCTTATCGCAGCACTCTGACCCCAAACAACAACATCTTACCGCAGCACTCTGACCCCAAACAACAACATCTTACCGCAGCAATCTGACCCCAAACAACTTCTTACCGCAGCACTCTGACCCCAAACAACATCTTACCGCAGCACGCTGACCCCAAACAACATCTTACCGCAGCACTCTGACCCCAAACAACAACATCTTGCCGCAGCACTCTGACCCCAAACAACATCTTACCGCAGCACGCTGACCCCAAACAACATCTTACCGCAGCACTCTGACGCAAAACAACAACATCTTACCGCAGCACTCTGACCCCAAACAACATCTTACCGCATCACGCTGACCCCAAACAACAACATCTTACCGCAGCACTCTGACCCCAAACAACATCTTTCCGCAACACTCTGAGCCCAAACAACAACATCTTACCGCAGCGCACTGACCCCATACAACAACATCTTACCGCAGCACGCTGGCCTCAAACAACATCTTACCACAGCACGCTGACCCCAAACAACAACACCTTACCGCAGCACACTGACCCCAAACAAGAACATCTTACCGCAGCACACTGACCCCAAACAACATCTTACCGCAGCACGCTGACCACAAACAACATCTTAACGCAGCAGTCTGACCCCAAACAACATCTTACCGCAGCACTCTGACCCCAAACAACAACATCTTACCGCAGCACTCTGACCCCAAACAACATCTTACCGCAGCACTCTGACGCCAAACAACATCTTACCGCAGCACTCTGACCCCAAACAACATCTTACCGCAGCACTCTGACACCAAACATCCTACCGCAGCACTCTGACACCAAACAACATCTTACCGCAGCACTCTGACCCCAAACAACATCTTACCGCAGCACTCTGACACCAACCAACATCTTACCGCAGCACGCTGACCCCAAACAACATCTTACCGCAGCACGCTGACCCCAAACAACATCTTACCGCAGCACTCTGACCCCAAACAACAACATCTTACTGCAGCACGCTGACCCCAAACAACATCTTACCGCAGCACTCTGACGCCAAACAACAACACCTTACCGCAGCACTCCGACCCCAAACAACAACATCTTACCGCAGCACTCTGACCCCAAACAACATCTTACCGCAGCACTCTGACCCCAAACAACATCTTACCGCAGCACTCTGACCCCAATCAACATCTTACCGCAGCACTCTGACCCCAAACAACATCTTACCGCAGCACTCTGACACCAAACAACATCTTACCGCAGCACTCTGACCCCAAACAACATCTTACCGCAGCACTCTGACCCCAAACAACAACATCTTACCACAGCACTCTGGCCCCAAACAACAACATCTTACCGCAGCACTCTGATCCCAAACAACATCTCACCGCAGCACTCTGACCCCAAACAACATCTTACCGCAGCACTCTGACCCCAAACAACATGTTACCGCAGCACTCTGACCCCAAACAACATCTTACCGCAGCACTCTGACCCCAAACAACATCTTACCGCAGCACTCTGACCCCAAACAACATCTTACCGCAGCACTCTGACCCCATACAACATCTTACCGCAGCACGCTGACCCCAAACAACAACATCTTACCGCAGCACTCTGACCCCAAACAACATCTTACCGCAGCACGCTGACCCCAAACAACATCTTACCGCAGCACTCTGACGCCAAACAACAACATCTTACCGCAGCACCATGACCCCAAACAACGTCTTACCGCAGCACGCTGACCCCAAACAACAACATCTTACCGCAGCACCATGACCCCAAACAACAGCTTACCGCAGCACGCTGACCCCAAACAACAACATCTTACCGCAGCACTCTGACCCCAAACAACATCTTTCCGCAACACTCTGACCCCAAACAACAACATCTTACCGCAGCACACTGACCCCATACAACAACATATTACCGCTGCACTCTGACCCCAAACAACATCTTATCGCAGCACTCTGACCCCAAACAACAACATCTTACCGCAGCACTCTGACCCCAAACAACAACATCTTACCGCAGCACTCTGACCCCAAACAACATCTTACCGCAGCACTCTGACCGCAAACAACAACATCTTACCGCAGCACTCAGACCCCAAACAAAAACATCTTACCGCAGCACTCTGACCCCAAACAACATCTTACCGCAGCACTCTGACCCCAAACAACAACATCTTACCGCAGCACTCTGACCCCAAACAACAACATCTTACCGCAGCACTCTGACCCCAAACAACATCTTACCGCAGCACTCTGACCCCAAACAACAACATCTTACCGCAGCACTCTGACCCCAAACAACATCTTACCGCAGCACTCTGACCCCAAACAACCTCTTACCGCAGCACTCTGACACCAAACAACATCTTACCGTAGCACTCTGACCCCAAACAACATCTTACCGCAGCACTCTGACCCCAAACAACATCTTACCGCAGCACGCTGACCCCAAACAACATCTTACCGCAGCACTCTGACCCCAAACAACATCTTACCGCAGCACTCTGACCCCAAACAACAACATCTTACCGCAGCACTCTGACCCCAAACAACATCTTACCGCAGCACTCTGACCGCAAACAACAACATCTTACCGCAGCACTCAGACCCCAAACAAAAACATCTTACCGCAGCACTCTGACCCCAAACCACATCTTACCGCAGCACTCTGACCCCAAACAACAACATCTTACCGCAGCACTCTGACCCCAAACAACATCTTACCGCAGCACGCTGACCCCAAACAACATCTTACCGCAGCACTCTGACGCCAAACAACATCTTACCACAGCACTCTGACCCCAAACAACAACATCTTACCGCAGCACTCTGACCCCAAACAACATTTTACCGCAGCACGCTGACCCCAAACAACAACATCTTACCGCAGCACTCTGACCCCAAACAACATCTTTCCGCAACACTCTGACCCCATACAACAACATCTTACCGCAGCACGCTGGCCTCAAACAACATCTTACCACAGCACGCTGACCCCAAACAACAACATCTTACCGCAGCACACTGACCCCAAACAAGCACATCTTACCGCAGCACACTGACCCCAAACATCCTACCGCAGCACTCTGACCCCAAACAACATCTTACCGCAGCTCTCTGACCCCAAACAACATCTTACCGCACCACTCTGAGCCCAAACAACATCTTACCGCAGCACGCTGACCCCAAACAACATCTTACCGCAGCACGCTGACCCCAAACAACATCTTACCGCAGCACTCTGACCCCAAACAACATCTTACCGCAGCACTCTGACCCCAAACAACAACATCTTACCGCAGCACTCTGACCACAAACAACATCTTACCGCAGCAGGCTGACCCCATACAACATCTTACCGCAGCACTCTGACCCCAAACAACAACATCTTACCGCAGCACCATGACCCCAAACAACATCTTACCGCAGCACTCTGACCCCAAACAACATCTTTCCGCAACACTCTGACCCCAAACAACAACATCTTACCGCAGCGCACTGACCCCATACAACAACATCTTACCGCTGCACTCTGACCCCAAACAACATCTTATCGCAGCACTCTGACCCCAAACAACAACATCTTACCGCAGCACTCTGACCCCAAACAACAACATCTTACCGCAGCACTCTGACCCCAAACAACATCTTACCGCAGCACTCTGACCCCAAACAACATCTTACCGCAGCACTCTGACGCCAAACAACAACATCTTACCGCAGCACTCTGACCCCAAACAACAACATCTTACCGCAGCACTCTGACCCCAAACAACATCTTACCGCATCACGCTGACCCCAAACAACAACATCTTACCGCAGCACTCTGACCCCAAACAACATCTTACCGCAGCACTCTGACGCCAAACAACAACATCTTACCGCAGTGCACTGACCCCATACAACAACATCTTACCGCAGCACGCTGGCCTCAAACAACATCTTACCACAGCACGCTGACCCCAAACAACAACACCTTACCGCAGCACACTGACCCCAAACAAGAACATCTTACCGCAGCACACTGACCCCAATCAACATCTTACCGCAGCACGCTGACCCCAAACAACATCTTACCGCAGCAGTCTGACCCCAAACAACATCTTACCGCAGCACTCTGACCCCAAACAACAACATCTTACCGCAGCACTCTGACCCCAAACAACATCTTACCGCAGCACTCTGACCCCAAACAACAACATCTTACCGCAGCACTCTGACGCCAAACAACATCTTACCGCAGCACTCTGACACCAAACATCCTACCGCAGCACTCTGACCCCAAACAACATCTTACCGCAGCACTCTGACCCCAAACAACATCTTACCGCAGCACTCTGACCCCAACCAACATCTTACCGCAGCACGCTGACCCCAAACAACATCTTACCGCAGCACGCTGACCCCAAACAACATCTTACCGCAGCACTCTGACCCCAAACAACAACATCTTACCGCAGCACGCCGACCCCAAACAACAACATCTTACCGCAGCACTCTGACCCCAAACAACATCTTACCGCAGCACTCTGACCCCAAACAACATCTTACCGCAGCACTCTGACCCCAAACAACATCTTACCGCAGCACTCTGACCCCAAACAACATCTTACCGCAGCACTCTGACCCCAAACAACATCTTACCGCAGCACTCTGACCCCAAACAACATCTTACCGCAGCACTCTGACCCCAAACAACATCTTACCGCAGCACTCTGACCCCAAACAACCTCTTACCGCAGCACTCTGACCCCAACCAACATCTTACCGCAGCACTCTGACCCCAAACAACATCTTGCCGCAGCACTCTGACCCCAAACAACATCTTACCGCAGCACTCTGACCCCATACAACATCTTACCGCAGCACGCTGACCCCAAACAACATCTTACCGCAGCACTCTGACCCCAAACAACAACATCTTACCGCAGCACCATGACCCCAAACAACATCTTACCGCAGCACGCTGACCCCAAACAACATCTTACCGCAGCACTCTGACCCCAAACAACAACATCTTACCGCAGCACCATGACCCCAAACAACATCTTACCGCAGCACGCTGACCCCAAACAACAACATCTTACCGCAGCACTCTGACCCCAAACAACATCTTTCCGCAACACTCTGACCCCAAACAACAACATCTTACCGCAGCGCACTGACCCCATACAACAACATATTACCACTGCACTCTGACCCCAAACAACATCTTATCGCAGCACTCTGACCCCAAACAACAACATCTTACCGCAGCACTCTGACCCCAAACAACAACATCTTACCGCAGCACTCTGACCCCAAACAACATCTTACCGCAGCACTCTGACCGCAAACAACAACATCTTACCGCAGCACTCAGACCCCAAACAACAACATCTTACCGCAGCACTCTGACCCCAAACAACATCTTACCGCAGCACTCTGACCCCAAACAACAACATCTTACCGCAGCACTCTGACCCCAAACAACATCTTACCGCAGCACTCTGACCCCAAACAACCTCTTACCGCAGCACTCTGACACCAAACAACATCTTACCGTAGCACTCTGACCCCAAACAACATCTTACCGCAGCACTCTGACCCCAAACAACATCTTACCGCAGCACGCTGACCCCAAACAACATCTTACCGCAGCACGATGACCCCAAACCACATCTTACCGCAGCACTCTGACCCCAAACAACAACATCTTACCGCAGCACTCTGACCCCAAACAACTTCTTACCGCAGCACGCTGACCCCAAACAACATCTTACCGCAGCACTCTGACGCCAAACAACATCTTATCACAGCACTCTGACCCCAAACAACAACATCTTACCGCAGCACTCTGACCCCAAACAACATTTTACCGCAGCACGCTGACCCCAAACAACAACATCTTACCGCAGCACTCTGACCCCAAACAACATCTTTCCGCAACACTCTGACCCCAAACAACAACATCTTACCGCAGCGCACTGACCCCATACAACAACATCGTACCGCAGCACGCTGGCCTCAAACAACATCTTACCACAGCACGCTGACCCCAAACAACAACATCTTACCGCAGCACACTGACCCCAAACAAGAACATCTTACCGCAGCACACTGACCCCAAACAACATCTTACCGCAGCAGTCTGACCCCAAACAACATCTTACCGCAGCACTCTGACCCCAAATAACAACATCTTACCGCAGCACTCTGACCCCAAACAACATCTTACCGCAGCCCTCTGACCCCAAACATCCTACCGCAGCACTCTGACCCCAAACAACATCTTACCGCAGCTCTCTGACCCCAAACAACATCTTACCGCACCACTCTGAGCCCAAACAACATCTTACCGCAGCACGCTGACCCCAAACAACATCTTACCGCAGCACGCTGACCCCAAACAACATCTTACTGCAGCACTCTGACCCCAAACAACAACATCTTACCGCAGCACTCTGACCCCAAACAACATCTTACCGCAGCACTCTGACCCCAAACAACATCTTACCGCAGCACGCTGACCCCAAACAACATCTTACCGCAGCACTCTGACGCCAAACAACAACATCTTACCGCAGCACTCTGACCCCAAACAACAACATCTTACCGCAGCACTCTGACCCCAAACAACATCTTACCGCAGCACTCTGACCCCAAACAACATCTTACCGCAGCACTCTGACCCCAATCAACATCTTACCGCAGCACTCTGACACCAAACAACATCTTACCGCAGCACTCTGACCCCAAACAACATCTTACCGCAGCACGCTGACCCCAAACAACATCTTACCGCAGCACGCTGACCCCAAACAACATCTTACCGCAGCACTCTGACACCAAACAACATCTTACCGCAGCACTCTGACCCCAAACAACATCTTACCGCAGCACTCTGACCCCAAACAACATCTTACCGCAGCACTCTGACCCCAAACAACAACATCTTACCGCAGCACTCTGGCCCCAAACAACAACATCTTACCGCAGCACTCTGATCCGAAACAACATCTTACCGCAGCACTCTGACCCCAAACAACATCTTACCGCAGCACTCTGACCCCAAACAACATCTTACCGCAGCACTCTGACCCCAAACAACATCTTACCGCAGCACTCTGACACCAAACAACATCTTACCGCAGCACTCTGACCCCAAACAACATCTTACCGCAGCACTCTGACCCCAAACAACATCTTACCGCAGCACTCTGACCCCAAACAACATCTTACCGCAGCACTCTGACCCCAAACAACCTCTTAGCGCAGCACGCTGACCCCAAACAACATCTTACTGCAGCACGCTGACCCCAAACAACATCTTACCGCAGCACTCTGACCCCAAACAACATCTTACCGCAGCACTCTGACCCCAAACAACATCTTACCGCAGCACTCTGACCCCAAACAACATCTTACCGCAGCACTCTGACCCCAAACAACCTCTTACCGCAGCTCTCTGACCCCAAACAACATCTTACCGCAGCACTCTGACCCCAAACAACATCTTACCGCAGCACTCTGACCCCAAACAACATCTTACCGCAGCACTCTGACCCCAAACAACATCTTCCCGCAGCACGCTGACCCCAAACAACATCTTACTGCAACACTCTGACCCCAAACAACAACATCTTACCGCAGCACTCTGACCCCAAACAACATCTTACCGCAGCACGCTGACCCCAAACAACATCTTACCGCAGCACTCTGACGCCAAACAACATCTTACCGCAGCACTCTGACCCCAAACAACAACATCTTACTGCAGCACTCTGACCCCAAACAACATCTTTTCGCAGCACGCTGACCCCAAACAACAACATCTTACCGCAGCACTCTGACCCCAAACAATATCTTTCCGCAACACTCTGACCCCAAACAACAACATCTTACCGCAGCGCACTGACCCCAAACAACAACATCTTACCGCAGCACTCTGACCCCAAACAACATCTAACCGCAGCACTCTGACCCCAAACAACATCTTAACGCAGCACTCTGACCACAAACGACATCTTACCGCAGCATTCTGACCCAAAACAACATCTTACCGCAGCTCTCTGACCCCAAACAACATCTTACCGCAGCACTCTGACCCCAAACAACATCTTACCGCAGCACTCTGACCCCAAACAACATCTTACCGCAGCACTCTGACCCCAAACAATATCTTACCGCAGCACGCTCATCCCAAACAACATCTTACCACAGCACTCTGACCCCAAACAACATCTTACCGCAGCACTCTGACCCCAAACAACAACATCTTACCGCAGCACGCTGACCCCAAACAACATCTTACCGCAGCACGCTGACCCCAAACAACATCTTACCGCACCACGCTGACCCCAAACAAAATCTTACCGCAGCACTCTGACCCCAAACAACAACATCTTACCGCAGCACTCTGACCCCAAGCAACATCTTACCGCAGCACTCTGACCCCAAACAACATCTTACCGCAGCACTCTGACCCCAAACAACATCTTACCGCAGCACTTTGACCCCAAAGAACATCTTACCGCAGCACTCTGACCCCAAACAACATCTTACCGCAGCACGCTGACGCCAAACAACAACATCTTACCGCAGCACTCTGACCCCAAACAACATCTTACCGCAGCACTCTGACCCCAAACAACATCTTACCGCAGCACTCTGACCCCAAACAACATCTTACCGCAGCACTCTGACCCCAAACAACAACATCTTACCGCAGCACTCTGACCCCAAACAACATCTTACCGCAGCACTCTGACCCCAAACAACATCTTACCGCAGCACTCTGACCCCAAACAACAACATCTTACCACAGCACTCTGACCCCAAACAATAACATCTTAGCGCAGCACTCTGACCCCAAACAATATCTTTCCGCAACACTCTGACCCCAAACAACAACATCTTACCGCAGCGCACTGACCCCAAACAACAACATCTTACCGCAGCACTCTGACCCCAAACAACATCTTACCGCAGCACTCTGACCCCAAACAACATCTTACCGCAGCACTCTGACCCCAAACAACAACATCTTACCGCAGCACTCTGACCCCAAACAACATCTTTTCGCAGCACGCTGACCCCAAACAACAACATCTTACCGCAGCACTCTGACCCCAAACAATATCTTTCCGCAACACTCTGACCCCAAACAACAACATCTTACCGCAGCGCACTGACCCCAAACAACAACATCTTACCGCAGCACTCTGACCCCAAACAACATCTAACCGCAGCACTCTGACCCCAAACAACATCTTAACGCAGCACTCTGACCACAAACGACATCTTACCGCAGCATTCTGACCCAAAACAACATCTTACCGCAGCTCTCTGACCCCAAACAACATCTTACCGCAGCACTCTGACCCCAAACAACATCTTACCGCAGCACTCTGACCCCAAACAACATCTTACCGCAGCACTCTGACCCCAAACAATATCTTACCGCAGCACGCTCATCCCAAACAACATCTTACCACAGCACTCTGACCCCAAACAACATCTTACCGCAGCACTCTGACCCCAAACAACAACATCTTACCGCAGCACGCTGACCCCAAACAACATCTTACCGCAGCACGCTGACCCCAAACAACATCTTACCGCACCACGCTGACCCCAAACAAAATCTTACCGCAGCACTCTGACCCCAAACAACAACATCTTACCGCAGCACTCTGACCCCAAGCAACATCTTACCGCAGCACTCTGACCCCAAACAACATCTTACCGCAGCACTCTGACCCCAAACAACATCTTACCGCAGCACTTTGACCCCAAAGAACATCTTACCGCAGCACTCTGACCCCAAACAACATCTTACCGCAGCACGCTGACGCCAAACAACAACATCTTACCGCAGCACTCTGACCCCAAACAACATCTTACCGCAGCACTCTGACCCCAAACAACATCTTACCGCAGCACTCTGACCCCAAACAACATCTTACCGCAGCACTCTGACCCCAAACAACAACATCTTACCGCAGCACTCTGACCCCAAACAACATCTTACCGCAGCACTCTGACCCCAAACAACATCTTACCGCAGCACTCTGACCCCAAACAACAACATCTTACCACAGCACTCTGACCCCAAACAATAACATCTTAGCGCAGCACTCTGACCCCAAACAACATCTTACCGCAGCACTCTGACCCCAAACAACATCTTACCGCAGCACTCTGACCCCAAACAACATCTTACCGCAGCACTCTGACCCCAAACAACATCTTACCGCAGCACTCTGATCCCAAACAACATCTTACCGCAGCACTCTGACCCCAAACATCTTACCGCAGAACTCTGACCCCAAACAACATCTTACCGCAGCACTCTGACCCAAACAACATCTTACCGCAGCACTCTGACCCCAAACAACCTCTTACCGCAGCACTCTGACCACAAACAACATCTTACCGCAGCACTCTGACCCCAAACAACATCTTACCGCAGCACGCTGACCCCAAACAACATCTTACCGCAGCACTCTGACCCCAAACAACAACATCTTACCGCAGCACTCTGACCCCAAACAACAACATCTTACCGCAGCACTCTGACCCCAAACAACATCTTACCGCAGCACTCTGACCCCAAACAACATCTTACCGCAGCACTCTGACCCCAAACAACAGCATCTTACCACAACATTCTGACCCCAAACAACAACATCTTACCGCAGCACTCTGACCCCAAACAACATCTTACCGCAGCACTCTGACCCCAAACAACATCTTACCGCAGCACGCTGACCCCAAACAACATCTTACCGCAGCATTCTGACCCCAAACAACATCTTACCGCAGCACTCTGACCCCAAACAACATCTTACCGCAGCACTCTGAACCCAAACAACATCTTACCGCAGCACTCTGACCCCAAACAACATCTTACCGCAGGACTCTGACCCCAAACAACATCTTACCGCAGCACTCTGACCCCAAACAACCTCTTACCGCAGCACTCTGACCCCAAACAACATCTTACCGCAGCGCTCTGACCCCAAACAACATCTTACCGCAGCACTCTGACCCCAAACAACATCTTACCGCAGCACGCTGACACCAAACAACATCTTACCGCAGCACGCTGACCCCAAACAACATCTTACCGCAGCACTCTGACCCCAAACAACATCTTACCGCAGCACTCTGACCCCAAACAACATCTTACCGCAGCACTCTGACCCCAAACAACATCTTACCGCAGCACTCTGACCCCAAACAACAACATCTTACCGCAGCACTCTGGCCCCAAACAACGAACATCTTACCGCAGCACTCTGATCCGAAACAACATCTTACCGCAGCACTCTGACCCCAAACAACATCTTACAGCCGCACTCTGTCCCCAAACAACATCTTACCGCAGCACTCTGACCCCAAACAACATCTTACCGCAGCACTCTGACCCCAAACAACATCTTACCGCAGCACTCTGACCCCAAACAACATCTTACCGCAGCACTCTGACCCCAAACAACATCTTACCGCAGCACACTGACCCCAAACAACATCTTACCGCAGCACTCTGACCCCAAACAACAACATCTTACCGCAGCACTCTGACCCCAAACAACATCTTACCGCAGCACGCTGACCCCAAACAACATCTTACCGCAGCACTCTGACGCCAAACAACAACATCTTACCGCAGCACTCTGACCCCAGACAACAACATCTTACCGCAGCACTCTGACCCCAAACAACATCTTATCGCAGCACGCTGACCCCAAACAACAACATCTTATCGCAGCACTCTGACTCCAAACAACATCTTTCCGCAACACTCTGACCCCAAACATCAACATCTTACCGCAGCGCACTGACCCCATACAACAACATCTTACCGCAGCACTCTGACCCCAAACAACATCTTATCGCAGCACTCTGACCCCAAACAACAACATCTTACCGCAGCACTCTGACCCCAAACAACAACATCTTACCGCAGCACTCTGACCCCAAACAACATCTTACCGCAGCACTCTGACCGCAAACAACAACATCTTACCGCAGCACTCTGACCCCAAACAACAACATCTTACTGCAGCACTCTGACCCCAAACAACAACATCTTACCGCAGCATTCTAACCCCAAACAACAACATCTTACCGCAGCACTCTGACCCCAAACAACAACATCTTACCGCAGCACTCTGACCCCAAACAACATCTTCCCGCAGCACTCTGACCACAAACAACATCTTAACGCAGCACTCTGACCCCAAACAACATCTTACCGCAGCATTCTGACCCCAAACAACATCTTACCGCAGCACTCTGACCCCAAACAACATCTTACCGCAGCACTCTGACCGCAAACAACATCTTACCGCAGCACTCTGACCCCAAACAACATCTTACCGCAGCACTCTGACCCCAAACAATATCTTACCGCAGCACGCTCATCCCAAACAACATCTTACCGCAGCACTCTGACCACAAACAACATCTTACCGCAGCACTCTGACCCCAAACAACAACATCTTACCGCAGCACGCTGACCCCAAACAACATCTTACCGCAGCACTCTGACCCCAAACAACATCTTACCGCAGCACGCTGACCCCAAACAACATCTTACCGCAGCACGCTGACCCCAAACAACATCTTACCGCAGCACTCTGACCCCAAACAACAACATCTTACCGCAGCACTCTGACCCCAAACAACATCTTATCGCAGCACTCTGACCCCAAACAACATCTTACCGCAGCACTCTGACCCCAAACAACATCTTACCGCAGCACTCTGATCCCAAACAACATCTTACCGCAGCACTCTGACCCCAAACAACATCTTACCGCAGAACTCTGACCCCAAACAACATCTTACCGCAGCACTCTGACCCAAACAACATCTTACCGCAGCACTCTGACCCCAAACAACCTCTTACCGCAGCACTCTGACCACAAACAACATCTTACCGCAGCACTCTGACCCCAAACAACATCTTACCGCAGCACTCTGACCCCAAACAACATCTTACCGCAGCACTCTGACCCCAAACATCTTACCGCAGCACTCTGACCCCAAACAACATCTTACCGCAGCACGCTGACCCCATACAACATCTTACCGCAGCACGCTGACCCCAAACAACAACATCTTACCGCAGCACGCTGACCCCAAACAACATCTTACCGCAGCACTCTGACCCCAAACAACAACATCTTACCGCAGCACGCTGACCCCATACAACTTCTTACCGCAGCACGCTGACCCCAAACAACAACATCTTACCGCAGCACGCTGACCCCATACAACATCTTACCGCAGCACTCTGACCCCAAACAACATCTTATCGCAGCACTCTGACCCCAAACAACATCATACCGCAGCACTCTGACCCCAAACAACATCTTACCGCAGCACTCTGACACCAAACAACATCTTACCGCAGCACTCTGACCCCAAACAACATCTTACCGCAGCACTCTGACCCCTAACAACATCTTACCACAGCACTCTGACCCCAAACAACATCTTACCGCAGCACTCTGACCCCAAAGAATATCTTACCGCAGCACTCTGACCCCAAACAACATCTTACCGCAGCACGCTGACCCCAAACAACATCTTACCGCAGCACTCTGACCCCAAACAACAACATCTTACCGCAGCACTCTGACCCCAAACAACAACATCTTACCGCAGCACTCTGACCCCAAACAACATCTTACCGCAGCACTCTGACCCCAAACAACATCTTACCGCAGCACTCTGACCCCAAAGAATATCTTACCGCAGCACTCTGACCACAAACAACCTCTTACCGCAGCACTCTGACCCCAAACAACATCTTACCGCAGCGCTCTGACCCCAAACAACATCTTACCGCAGCACTCTGACCCCAAACAACATCTTACCGCAGCACGCTGACACCAAACAACATCTTACCGCAGCACTCTGACCCCAAACAACATCTTACCGCAGCACTCTGACCGCAAACAACATCTTACCGCAGCACTCTGACCCCAAACAACATCTTACCGCAGCACTCTGACCCCAAACAATATCTTACCGCAGCACGCTCATCCCAAACAACATCTTACCGCAGCACTCTGACCACAAACAACATCTTACCGCAGCACTCTGACCCCAAACAACAACATCTTACCGCAGCTCGCTGACCCCAAACAACATCTTACCGCAGCACTCTGACCCCAAACAACATCTTACCGCAGCACGCTGACCCCAAACAACATCTTACCGCAGCACGCTGACCCCAAACAACATCTTACCGCAGCACTCTGACCCCAAACAACAACATCTTACCGCAGCACTCTGACCCCAAACAACATCTTTTCGCAGCACTCTGACCCCAAACAACATCTTACCGCAGCACTCTGACCCCAAACAACATCTTACCGCAGCACTCTGATCCCAAACAACATCTTACCGCAGCACTCTGACCCCAAACAACATCTTACCGCAGAACTCTGACCCCAAACAACATCTTACCGCAGCACTCTGACCCAAACAACATCTTACCGCAGCACTCTGACCCCAAACAACCTCTTACCGCAGCACTCTGACCACAAACAACATCTTACCGCAGCACTCTGACCCCAAACAACATCTTACCGCAGCACTCTGACCCCAAACAACATCTTACCGCAGCACTCTGACCCCAAACATCTTACCGCAGCACTCTGACCCCAAACAACATCTTACCGCAGCACGCTGACCCCATACAACATCTTACCGCAGCACGCTGACCCCAAACAACAACATCTTACCGCAGCACGCTGACCCCAAACAACATCTTACCGCAGCACTCTGACCCCAAACAACAACATCTTACCGCAGCACGCTGACCCCATACAACTTCTTACCGCAGCACGCTGACCCCAAACAACAACATCTTACCGCAGCACGCTGACCCCATACAACATCTTACCGCAGCACTCTGACCCCAAACAACATCTTATCGCAGCACTCTGACCCCAAACAACATCATACCGCAGCACTCTGACCCCAAACAACATCTTACCGCAGCACTCTGACACCAAACAACATCTTACCGCAGCACTCTGACCCCAAACAACATCTTACCGCAGCACTCTGACCCCTAACAACATCTTACCACAGCACTCTGACCCCAAACAACATCTTACCGCAGCACTCTGACCCGAAAGAATATCTTACCGCAGCACTCTGACCCCAAACAACATCTTACCGCAGCACGCTGACCCCAAACAACATCTTACCGCAGCACTCTGACCCCAAACAACAACATCTTACCGCAGCACTCTGACCCCAAACAACAACATCTTACCGCAGCACTCTGACCCCAAACAACATCTTACCGCAGCACTCTGACCCCAAACAACATCTTACCGCAGCACTCTGACCCCAAAGAATATCTTACCGCAGCACTCTGACCCCAAACAACCTCTTACCGCAGCACTCTGACCCCAAACAACATCTTACCGCAGCGCTCTGACCCCAAACAACATCTTACCGCAGCACTCTGACCCCAAACAACATCTTACCGCAGCACGCTGACACCAAACAACATCTTACCGCAGCACTCTGACCCCAAACAACATCTTACCGCAGCACTCTGACCCCAAACAACAGCATCTTACCACAACATTCTGACCCCAAACAACAACATCTTACCGCAGCACTCTGACCCCAAACAACATCTTACCGCAGCACTCTGACCCCAAACAACATCTTACCGCAGCACGCTGACCCCAAACAACATCTTACCGCAGCATTCTGACCCCAAACAACATCTTACCGCAGCACTCTGACCCCAAACAACATCTTACCGCAGCACTCTGAACCCAAACAACATCTTACCGCAGCACTCTGACCCCAAACAACATCTTACCGCAGGACTCTGACCCCAAACAACATCTTACCGCAGCACTCTGACCCCAAACAACCTCTTACCGCAGCACTCTGACCCCAAACAACATCTTACCGCAGCGCTCTGACCCCAAACAACATCTTACCGCAGCACTCTGACCCCAAACAACATCTTACCGCAGCACGCTGACACCAAACAACATCTTACCGCAGCACGCTGACCCCAAACAACATCTTACCGCAGCACTCTGACCCCAAACAACATCTTACCGCAGCACTCTGACCCCAAACAACATCTTACCGCAGCACTCTGACCCCAAACAACATCTTACCGCAGCACTCTGACCCCAAACAACATCTTACCGCAGCACTCTGACCCCAAACAACAACATCTTACCGCAGCACTCTGGCCCCAAACAACGAACATCTTACCGCAGCACTCTGATCCGAAACAACATCTTACCGCAGCACTCTGACCCCAAACAACATCTTACAGCCGCACTCTGTCCCCAAACAACATCTTACCGCAGCACTCTGACCCCAAACAACATCTTACCGCAGCACTCTGACCCCAAACAACATCTTACCGCAGCACTCTGACCCCAAACAACATCTTACCGCAGCACTCTGACCCCAAACAACATCTTACCGCAGCACTCTGATGCCAAACAACCTCTTACCGCAGCACTCTGACCCCAAACAACATCTTACCGCAGCACTCTGACCCCAAACAACATCTTACCGCAGCACTCTGACCCCAAACAACATCTTACCGCAGCACTCTGACCCCAAACAACATCTTACCGCAGCACACTGACCCCAAACAACATCTTACCGCAGCACTCTGACCCCAAACAACAACATCTTACCGCAGCACTCTGACCCCAAACAACATCTTACCGCAGCACGCTGACCCCAAACAACATCTTACCGCAGCACTCTGACGCCAAACAACAACATCTTACCGCAGCACTCTGACCCCAGACAACATCTTATCGCAGCACGCTGACCCCAAACAACAACATCTTACCGCAGCACTCTGACTCCAAACAACATCTTTCCGCAACACTCTGACCCCAAACATCAACATCTTACCGCAGCGCACTGACCCCATACAACAACATCTTACCGCAGCACTATGACCCCAAACAACATCTTATCGCAGCACTCTGACCCCAAACAACAACATCTTACCGCAGCACTCTGACCCCAAACAACAACATCTTACCGCAGCACTCTGACCCCAAACAACATCTTACCGCAGCACTCTGACCGCAAACAACAACATCTTACCGCAGCACTCTGACCCCAAACAACAACATCTTACTGCAGCACTCTGACCCCAAACAACAACATCTTACCGCAGCATTCTAACCCCAAACAACAACATCTTACCGCAGCACTCTGACCCCAAACAACAACATCTTACCGCAGCACTCTGACCCCAAACAACATCTTCCCGCAGCACTCTGACCACAAACAACATCTTAACGCAGCACTCTGACCCCAAACAACATCTTACCGCAGCACTCTGACCCCAAACAACATCTTACCGCAGCACGCTGACCCCAAACAACATCTTACCGCAGCACGCTGACCCCAAACAACATCTTACCGCAGCACTCTGACCCCAAACAACAACATCTTACCGCAGCACTCTGACCCCAAACAACATCTTATCGCAGCACTCTGACCCCAAACAACATCTTACCGCAGCACTCTGACCCCAAACAACATCTTACCGCAGCACTCTGATCCCAAACAACATCTTACCGCAGCACTCTGACCCCAAACAACATCTTACCGCAGAACTCTGACCCCAAACAACATCTTACCGCAGCACTCTGACCCAAACAACATCTTACCGCAGCACTCTGACCCCAAACAACCTCTTACCGCAGCACTCTGACCACAAACAACATCTTACCGCAGCACTCTGACCCCAAACAACATCTTACCGCAGCACTCTGACCCCAAACAACATCTTACCGCAGCACTCTGACCCCAAACATCTTACCGCAGCACTCTGACCCCAAACAACATCTTACCGCAGCACGCTGACCCCATACAACATCTTACCGCAGCACGCTGACCCCAAACAACAACATCTTACCGCAGCACGCTGACCCCAAACAACATCTTACCGCAGCACTCTGACCCCAAACAACAACATCTTACCGCAGCACGCTGACCCCATACAACTTCTTACCGCAGCACGCTGACCCCAAACAACAACATCTTACCGCAGCACGCTGACCCCATACAACATCTTACCGCAGCACTCTGACCCCAAACAACATCTTATCGCAGCACTCTGACCCCAAACAACATCATACCGCAGCACTCTGACCCCAAACAACATCTTACCGCAGCACTCTGACACCAAACAACATCTTACCGCAGCACTCTGACCCCAAACAACATCTTACCGCAGCACTCTGACCCCTAACAACATCTTACCACAGCACTCTGACCCCAAACAACATCTTACCGCAGCACTCTGACCCCAAAGAATATCTTACCGCAGCACTCTGACACCAAACAACATTTTACCGCAGCACGCTGACCCCAAACAACATCTTACCGCAGCACTCTGACCCCAAACAACAACATCTTACCGCAGCACTCTGACCCCAAACAACAACATCTTACCGCAGCACTCTGACCCCAAACAACATCTTACCGCAGCACTCTGACCCCAAACAACATCTTACCGCAGCACTCTGACCCCAAAGAATATCTTACCGCAGCACTCTGACCCCAAACAACCTCTTACCGCAGCACTCTGACCCCAAACAACATCTTACCGCAGCGCTCTGACCCCAAACAACATCTTACCGCAGCACTCTGACCCCAAACAACATCTTACCGCAGCACGCTGACACCAAACAACATCTTACCGCAGCACTCTGACCCCAAACAACATCTTACCGCAGCACTCTGACCCCAAACAACAGCATCTTACCACAACATTCTGACCCCAAACAACAACATCTTACCGCAGCACTCTGACCCCAAACAACATCTTACCGCAGCACTCTGACCCCAAACAACATCTTACCGCAGCACGCTGACCCCAAACAACATCTTACCGCAGCAGTCTGACCCCAAACAACATCTTACCGCAGCACTCTGACCCCAAACAACATCTTACCGCAGCACTCTGAACCCAAACAACATCTTACCGCAGCACTCTGACCCCAAACAACATCTTACCGCAGGACTCTGACCCCAAACAACATCTTACCGCAGCACTCTGACCCCAAACAACCTCTTACCGCAGCACTCTGACCCCAAACAACATCTTACCGCAGCGCTCTGACCCCAAACAACATCTTACCGCAGCACTCTGACCCCAAACAACATCTTACCGCAGCACGCTGACACCAAACAACATCTTACCGCAGCACGCTGACCCCAAACAACATCTTACCGCAGCACTCTGACCCCAAACAACATCTTACCGCAGCACTCTGACCCCAAACAACATCTTACCGCAGCACTCTGACCCCAAACAACATCTTACCGCAGCACTCTGACCCCAAACAACATCTTACCGCAGCACTCTGACCCCAAACAACAACATCTTACCGCAGCACTCTGGCCCCAAACAACGAACATCTTACCGCAGCACTCTGATCCGAAACAACATCTTACCGCAGCACTCTGACCCCAAACAACATCTTACAGCCGCACTCTGTCCCCAAACAACATCTTACCGCAGCACTCTGACCCCAAACAACATCTTACCGCAGCACTCTGACCCCAAACAACATCTTACCGCAGCACTCTGACCCCAAACAACATCTTACCGCAGCACTCTGACCCCAAACAACATCTTACCGCAGCACTCTGATGCCAAACAACCTCTTACCGCAGCACTCTGACCCCAAACAACATCTTACCGCAGCACTCTGACCCCAAACAACATCTTACCGCAGCACTCTGACCCCAAACAACATCTTACCGCAGCACTCTGACCCCAAACAACATCTTACCGCAGCACACTGACCCCAAACAACATCTTACCGCAGCACTCTGACCCCAAACAACAACATCTTACCGCAGCACTCTGACCCCAAACAACATCTTACCGCAGCACTCTGACGCCAAACAACAACATCTTACCGCAGCACTCTGACCCCAGACAACAACCTCTTACCGCAGCACTCTGACCACAAACAACATCTTACCGCAGCACTCTGACCCCAAACAACATCTTACCGCAGCACTCTGACCCCAAACAACATCTTACCGCAGCACTCTGACCCCAAACATCTTACCGCAGCACTCTGACCCCAAACAACATCTTACCGCAGCACGCTGACCCCATACAACATCTTACCGCAGCACGCTGACCCCAAACAACAACATCTTACCGCAGCACGCTGACCCCAAACAACATCTTACCGCAGCACTCTGACCCCAAACAACAACATCTTACCGCAGCACGCTGACCCCATACAACTTCTTACCGCAGCACGCTGACCCCAAACAACAACATCTTACCGCAGCACGCTGACCCCATACAACATCTTACCGCAGCACTCTGACCCCAAACAACATCTTATCGCAGCACTCTGACCCCAAACAACATCATACCGCAGCACTCTGACCCCAAACAACATCTTACCGCAGCACTCTGACACCAAACAACATCTTACCGCAGCACTCTGACCCCAAACAACATCTTACCGCAGCACTCTGACCCCTAACAACATCTTACCACAGCACTCTGACCCCAAACAACATCTTACCGCAGCACTCTGACCCCAAAGAATATCTTACCGCAGCACTCTGACCCCAAACAACATCTTACCGCAGCACGCTGACCCCAAACAACATCTTACCGCAGCACTCTGACCCCAAACAACAACATCTTACCGCAGCACTCTGACCCCAAACAACAACATCTTACCGCAGCACTCTGACCCCAAACAACATCTTACCGCAGCACTCTGACCCCAAACAACATCTTACCGCAGCACTCTGACCCCAAAGAATATCTTACCGCAGCACTCTGACCCCAAACAACCTCTTACCGCAGCACTCTGACCCCAAACAACATCTTACCGCAGCGCTCTGACCCCAAACAACATCTTACCGCAGCACTCTGACCCCAAACAACATCTTACCGCAGCACGCTGACACCAAACAACATCTTACCGCAGCACTCTGACCCCAAACAACATCTTACCGCAGCACTCTGACCCCAAACAACAGCATCTTACCACAACATTCTGACCCCAAACAACAACATCTTACCGCAGCACTCTGACCCCAAACAACATCTTACCGCAGCACTCTGACCCCAAACAACATCTTACCGCAGCACGCTGACCCCAAACAACATCTTACCGCAGCATTCTGACCCCAAACAACATCTTACCGCAGCACTCTGACCCCAAACAACATCTTACCGCAGCACTCTGAACCCAAACAACATCTTACCGCAGCACTCTGACCCCAAACAACATCTTACCGCAGGACTCTGACCCCAAACAACATCTTACCGCAGCACTCTGACCCCAAACAACCTCTTACCGCAGCACTCTGACCCCAAACAACATCTTACCGCAGCGCTCTGACCCCAAACAACATCTTACCGCAGCACTCTGACCCCAAACAACATCTTACCGCAGCACGCTGACACCAAACAACATCTTACCGCAGCACGCTGACCCCAAACAACATCTTACCGCAGCACTCTGACCCCAAACAACATCTTACCGCAGCACTCTGACCCCAAACAACATCTTACCGCAGCACTCTGACCCCAAACAACATCTTACCGCAGCACTCTGACCCCAAACAACATCTTACCGCAGCACTCTGACCCCAAACAACAACATCTTACCGCAGCACTCTGGCCCCAAACAACGAACATCTTACCGCAGCACTCTGATCCGAAACAACATCTTACCGCAGCACTCTGACCCCAAACAACATCTTACAGCCGCACTCTGTCCCCAAACAACATCTTACCGCAGCACTCTGACCCCAAACAACATCTTACCGCAGCACTCTGACCCCAAACAACATCTTACCGCAGCACTCTGACCCCAAACAACATCTTACCGCAGCACTCTGACCCCAAACAACATCTTACCGCAGCACTCTGATGCCAAACAACCTCTTACCGCAGCACTCTGACCCCAAACAACATCTTACCGCAGCACTCTGACCCCAAACAACATCTTACCGCAGCACTCTGACCCCAAACAACATCTTACCGCAGCACTCTGACCCCAAACAACATCTTACCGCAGCACACTGACCCCAAACAACATCTTACCGCAGCACTCTGACCCCAAACAACAACATCTTACCGCAGCACTCTGACCCCAAACAACATCTTACCGCAGCACGCTGACCCCAAACAACATCTTACCGCAGCACTCTGACGCCAAACAACAACATCTTACCGCAGCACTCTGACCCCAGACAACAACATCTTACCGCAGCACTCTGACCCCAAACAACATCTTATCGCAGCACGCTGACCCCAAACAACAACATCTTACCGCAGCACTCTGACTCCAAACAACATCTTTCCGCAACACTCTGACCCCAAACATCAACATCTTACCGCAGCGCACTGACCCCATACAACAACATCTTACCGCAGCACTCTGACCCCAAACAACATCTTATCGCAGCACTCTGACCCCAAACAACAACATCTTACCGCAGCACTCTGACCCCAAACAACAACATCTTACCGCAGCACTCTGACCCCAAACAACATCTTACCGCAGCACTCTGACCGCAAACAACAACATCTTACCGCAGCACTCTGACCCCAAACAACAACATCTTACTGCAGCACTCTGACCCCAAACAACAACATCTTACCGCAGCATTCTAACCCCAAACAACAACATCTTACCGCAGCACTCTGACCCCAAACAACAACATCTTACCGCAGCACTCTGACCCCAAACAACATCTTCCCGCAGCACTCTGACCACAAACAACATCTTAACGCAGCACTCTGACCCCAAACAACATCTTACCGCAGCACTCTGACCCCAAACAACATCTTACCGCAGCACGCTGACCCCAAACAACATCTTACCGCAGCACGCTGACCCCAAACAACATCTTACCGCAGCACTCTGACCCCAAACAACAACATCTTACCGCAGCACTCTGACCCCAAACAACATCTTATCGCAGCACTCTGACCCCAAACAACATCTTACCGCAGCACTCTGACCCCAAACAACATCTTACCGCAGCACTCTGATCCCAAACAACATCTTACCGCAGCACTCTGACCCCAAACAACATCTTACCGCAGAACTCTGACCCCAAACAACATCTTACCGCAGCACTCTGACCCAAACAACATCTTACCGCAGCACTCTGACCCCAAACAACCTCTTACCGCAGCACTCTGACCACAAACAACATCTTACCGCAGCACTCTGACCCCAAACAACATCTTACCGCAGCACTCTGACCCCAAACAACATCTTACCGCAGCACTCTGACCCCAAACATCTTACCGCAGCACTCTGACCCCAAACAACATCTTACCGCAGCACGCTGACCCCATACAACATCTTACCGCAGCACGCTGACCCCAAACAACAACATCTTACCGCAGCACGCTGACCCCAAACAACATCTTACCGCAGCACTCTGACCCCAAACAACAACATCTTACCGCAGCACGCTGACCCCATACAACTTCTTACCGCAGCACGCTGACCCCAAACAACAACATCTTACCGCAGCACGCTGACCCCATACAACATCTTACCGCAGCACTCTGACCCCAAACAACATCTTATCGCAGCACTCTGACCCCAAACAACATCATACCGCAGCACTCTGACCCCAAACAACATCTTACCGCTGCACTCTGACACCAAACAACATCTTACCGCAGCACTCTGACCCCAAACAACATCTTACCGCAGCACTCTGACCCCTAACAACATCTTACCACAGCACTCTGACCCCAAACAACATCTTACCGCAGCACTCTGACCCCAAAGAATATCTTACCGCAGCACTCTGACCCCAAACAACATTTTACCGCAGCACGCTGACCCCAAACAACATCTTACCGCAGCACTCTGACCCCAAACAACAACATCTTACCGCAGCACTCTGACCCCAAACAACAACATCTTACCGCAGCACTCTGACCCCAAACAACATCTTACCGCAGCACTCTGACCCCAAACAACATCTTACCGCAGCACTCTGACCCCAAAGAATATCTTACCGCAGCACTCTGACCCCAAACAACCTCTTACCGCAGCACTCTGACCCCAAACAACATCTTACCGCAGCGCTCTGACCCCAAACAACATCTTACCGCAGCACTCTGACCCCAAACAACATCTTACCGCAGCACGCTGACACCAAACAACATCTTACCGCAGCACTCTGACCCCAAACAACATCTTACCGCAGCACTCTGACCCCAAACAACAGCATCTTACCACAACATTCTGACCCCAAACAACAACATCTTACCGCAGCACTCTGACCCCAAACAACATCTTACCGCAGCACTCTGACCCCAAACAACATCTTACCGCAGCACGCTGACCCCAAACAACATCTTACCGCAGCAGTCTGACCCCAAACAACATCTTACCGCAGCACTCTGACCCCAAACAACATCTTACCGCAGCACTCTGAACCCAAACAACATCTTACCGCAGCACTCTGACCCCAAACAACATCTTACCGCAGGACTCTGACCCCAAACAACATCTTACCGCAGCACTCTGACCCCAAACAACCTCTTACCGCAGCACTCTGACCCCAAACAACATCTTACCGCAGCGCTCTGACCCCAAACAACATCTTACCGCAGCACTCTGACCCCAAACAACATCTTACCGCAGCACGCTGACACCAAACAACATCTTACCGCAGCACGCTGACCCCAAACAACATCTTACCGCAGCACTCTGACCCCAAACAACATCTTACCGCAGCACTCTGACCCCAAACAACATCTTACCGCAGCACTCTGACCCCAAACAACATCTTACCGCAGCACTCTGACCCCAAACAACATCTTACCGCAGCACTCTGACCCCAAACAACAACATCTTACCGCAGCACTCTGGCCCCAAACAACGAACATCTTACCGCAGCACTCTGATCCGAAACAACATCTTACCGCAGCACTCTGACCCCAAACAACATCTTACAGCCGCACTCTGTCCCCAAACAACATCTTACCGCAGCACTCTGACCCCAAACAACATCTTACCGCAGCACTCTGACCCCAAACAACATCTTACCGCAGCACTCTGACCCCAAACAACATCTTACCGCAGCACTCTGACCCCAAACAACATCTTACCGCAGCACTCTGATGCCAAACAACCTCTTACCGCAGCACTCTGACCCCAAACAACATCTTACCGCAGCACTCTGACCCCAAACAACATCTTACCGCAGCACTCTGACCCCAAACAACATCTTACCGCAGCACTCTGACCCCAAACAACATCTTACCGCAGCACACTGACCCCAAACAACATCTTACCGCAGCACTCTGACCCCAAACAACAACATCTTACCGCAGCACTCTGACCCCAAACAACATCTTACCGCAGCACGCTGACCCCAAACAACATCTTACCGCAGCACGCTGACACCAAACAACATCTTACCGCAGCACGCTGACCCCAAACAACATCTTACCGCAGCACTCTGACCCCAAACAACATCTTACCGCAGCACTCTGACCCCAAACAACATCTTACCGCAGCACTCTGACCCCAAACAACATCTTACCGCAGCACTCTGACCCCAAACAACATCTTACCGCAGCACTCTGACCCCAAACAACAACATCTTACCGCAGCACTCTGGCCCCAAACAACGAACATCTTACCGCAGCACTCTGATCCGAAACAACATCTTACCGCAGCACTCTGACCCCAAACAACATCTTACAGCCGCACTCTGTCCCCAAACAACATCTTACCGCAGCACTCTGACCCCAAACAACATCTTACCGCAGCACTCTGACCCCAAACAACATCTTACCGCAGCACTCTGACCCCAAACAACATCTTACCGCAGCACTCTGACCCCAAACAACATCTTACCGCAGCACTCTGATGCCAAACAACCTCTTACCGCAGCACTCTGACCCCAAACAACATCTTACCGCAGCACTCTGACCCCAAACAACATCTTACCGCAGCACTCTGACCCCAAACAACATCTTACCGCAGCACTCTGACCCCAAACAACATCTTACCGCAGCACACTGACCCCAAACAACATCTTACCGCAGCACTCTGACCCCAAACAACAACATCTTACCGCAGCACTCTGACCCCAAACAACATCTTACCGCAGCACGCTGACCCCAAACAACATCTTACCGCAGCACTCTGACGCCAAACAACAACATCTTACCGCAGCACTCTGACCCCAGACAACAACATCTTACCGCAGCACTCTGACCCCAAACAACATCTTATCGCAGCACGCTGACCCCAAACAACAACATCTTACCGCAGCACTCTGACTCCAAACAACATCTTTCCGCAACACTCTGACCCCAAACATCAACATCTTACCGCAGCGCACTGACCCCATACAACAACATCTTACCGCAGCACTCTGACCCCAAACAACATCTTATCGCAGCACTCTGACCCCAAACAACAACATCTTACCGCAGCACTCTGACCCCAAACAACAACATCTTACCGCAGCACTCTGACCCCAAACAACATCTTACCGCAGCACTCTGACCGCAAACAACAACATCTTACCGCAGCACTCTGACCCCAAACAACAACATCTTACTGCAGCACTCTGACCCCAAACAACAACATCTTACCGCAGCATTCTAACCCCAAACAACAACATCTTACCGCAGCACTCTGACCCCAAACAACAACATCTTACCGCAGCACTCTGACCCCAAACAACATCTTCCCGCAGCACTCTGACCACAAACAACATCTTAACGCAGCACTCTGACCCCAAACAACATCTTACCGCAGCATTCTGACCCCAAACAACATCTTACCGCAGCACTCTGACCCCAAACAACATCTTACCGCAGCACTCTGACCGCAAACAACATCTTACCGCAGCACTCTGACCCCAAACAACATCTTACCGCAGCACTCTGACCCCAAACAATATCTTACCGCAGCACGCTCATCCCAAACAACATCTTACCGCAGCACTCTGACCACAAACAACATCTTACCGCAGCACTCTGACCCCAAACAACAACATCTTACCGCAGCACGCTGACCCCAAACAACATCTTACCGCAGCACTCTGACCCCAAACAACATCTTACCGCAGCACGCTGACCCCAAACAACATCTTACCGCAGCACGCTGACCCCAAACAACATCTTACCGCAGCACTCTGACCCCAAACAACAGCATCTTACCGCAGCACTCTGACCCCAAACAACATCTTATCGCAGCACTCTGACCCCAAACAACATCTTACCGCAGCACTCTGACCCCAAACAACATCTTACCGCAGCACTCTGATCCCAAACAACATCTTACCGCAGCACTCTGACCTCAAACAACATCTGACCGCAGAACTCTGACCCCAAACAACATCTTACCGCAGCACTCTGACCCAAACAACATCTTACCGCAGCACTCTGACCCCAAACAACCTCTTACCGCAGCACTCTGACCACAAACAACATCTTACCGCAGCACTCTGACCCCAAACAACATCTTACCGCAGCACTCTGACCCCAAACAACATCTTACCGCAGCACTCTGACCCCAAACATCTTACCGCAGCACTCTGACCCCAAACAACATCTTACCGCAGCACGCTGACCCCATACAACATCTTACCGCAGCACGCTGACCCCAAACAACAACATCTTACCGCAGCACGCTGACCCCAAACAACATCTTACCGCAGCACTCTGACCCCAAACAACAACATCTTACCGCAGCACGCTGACCCCATACAACTTCTTACCGCAGCACGCTGACCCCAAACAACAACATCTTACCGCAGCACGCTGACCCCATACAACATCTTACCGCAGCACTCTGACCCCAAACAACATCTTATCGCAGCACTCTGACCCCAAACAACATCATACCGCAGCACTCTGACCCCAAACAACATCTTACCGCAGCACTCTGACCCCAAACAACATCTTACCGCAGCACTCTGACCCCAAACAACATCTTACCGCAGCACTCTGACCCCTAACAACATCTTACCGCAGCACTCTGACCCCAAACAACATCTTACCGCAGCACTCTGACCCCAAAGAATATCTTACCGCAGCACTCTGACCCCAAACAACATCTTACCGCAGCACGCTGACCCCAAACAACATCTTACCGCAGCACTCTGACCCCAAACAACAACATCTTACCGCAGCACTCTGACCCCAAACAACAACATCTTACCGCAGCACTCTGACCCCAAACAACATCTTACCGCAGCACTCTGACCCCAAACAACATCTTACCGCAGCACTCTGACCCCAAACAACAGCATCTTACCACAACATTCTGACCCCAAACAACAACATCTTACCGCAGCACTCTGACCCCAAACAACATCTTACCGCAGCACTCTGACCCCAAACAACATCTTACCGCAGCACGCTGACCCCAAACAACATCTTACCACAGCATTCTGACCCCAAACAACATCTTACCGCAGCACTCTGACCCCAAACAACATCTTACCGCAGCACTCTGAACCCAAACAACATCTTACCGCAGCACTCTGACCCCAAACAACATCTTACCGCAGGTCTCTGACCCCAAACAACATCTTACCGCAGCACTCTGACCCCAAACAACCTCTTACCGCAGCACTCTGACCCCAAACAACATCTTACCGCAGCGCTCTGACCCCAAACAACATCTTACCGCAGCACTCTGACCCCAAACAACATCTTACCGCAGCACGCTGACACCAAACAACATCTTACCGCAGCACGCTGACCCCAAACAACATCTTACCGCAGCACTCTGACCCCAAACAACATCTTACCGCAGCACTCTGACCCCAAACAACATCTTACCGCAGCACTCTGACCCCAAACAACATCTTACCGCAGCACTCTGACCCCAAACAACAACATCTTACCGCAGCACTCTGGCCCCAAACAACGAACATCTTACCGCAGCACTCTGATCCGAAACAACATCTTACCGCAGCACTCTGACCCCAAACAACATCTTACAGCCGCACTCTGTCCCCAAACAACATCTTACCGCAGCACTCTGACCCCAAACAACATCTTACCGCAGCACTCTGACCCCAAACAACATCTTACCGCAGCACTCTGACCCCAAACAACATCTTACCGCAGCACTCTGACCCCAAACAACATCTTACCGCAGCAGTCTGATGCCAAACAACCTCTTACCGCAGCACTCTGACCCCAAACAACATCTTACCGCAGCACTCTGACCCCAAACAACATCTTACCGCAGCACTCTGACCCCAAACAACATCTTACCGCAGCACTCTGACCCCAAACAACATCTTACCGCAGCACACTGACTCCAAACAACATCTTACCGCAGCACTCTGACCCCAAACAACAACATCTTACCGCAGCACTCTGACCCCAAACAACATCTTACCGCAGCACGCTGACCCCAAACAACATCTTACCGCAGCACTCTGACGCCAAACAACAACATCTTACCGCAGCACTCTGACCCCAGACAACAACATCTTACCGCAGCACTCTGACCCCAAACAACATCTTATCGCAGCACGCTGACCCCAAACAACAGCATCTTACCGCAGCACTCTGACTCCAAACAACATCTTTCCGCAACACTCTGACCCCAAACATCAACATCTTACCGCAGCGCACTGACCCCATACAACAACATCTTACCGCAGCACTCTGACCCCAAACAACATCTTATCGCAGCACTCTGACCCCAAACAACAACATCTTACCGCAGCACTCTGACCCCAAACAACAACATCTTACCGCAGCACTCTGACCCCAAACAACATCTTACCGCAGCACTCTGACCGCAAACAACAACATCTTACCGCAGCACTCTGACCCCAAACAACAACATCTTACTGCAGCACTCTGACCCCAAACAACAACATCTTACCGCAGCATTCTAACCCCAAACAACAACATCTTACCGCAGCACTCTGACCCCAAACAACAACATCTTACCGCAGCACTCTGACCCCAAACAACATCTTCCCGCAGCACTCTGACCACAAACAACATCTTAACGCAGCACTCTGACCCCAAACAACATCTTACCGCAGCATTCTGACCCCAAACAACATCTTACCGCAGCACTCTGACCCCAAACAACATCTTACCGCAGCACTCTGACCGCAAACAACATCTTACCGCAGCACTCTGACCACAAACAACATCTTACCGCAGCACTCTGACCCCAAACAACAACATCTTACCGCAGCACGCTGACCCCAAACAACATCTTACCGCAGCACTCTGACCCCAAACAACATCTTACCGCAGCACGCTGACCCCAAACAACATCTTACCGCAGCACGCTGACCCCAAACAACATCTTACCGCAGCACTCTGACCCCAAACAACAACATCTTACCGCAGCACTCTGACCCCAAACAACATCTTATCGCAGCACTCTGACCCCAAACAACATCTTACCGCAGCACTCTGACCCCAAACAACATCTTACCGCAGCACTTTGACCCCAAAGAACATCTTACCGCAGCACTCTGACCCCAAACAACATCTTACCGCAGCACGCTGACGCCAAACAACAACATCTTACCGCAGCACTCTGACCCCAAACAACTTCTTACCGCAGCACTCTGACCCCAAACAACATCTTACCGCAGCACTCTGACCCCAAACAACAACATCTTACCGCAGCACTCTGACCCCAAACAACAACATCTTACCGCAGCACTCTGACCCCAAACAACCTCTTACCGCAGCACTCTGACCCCAAACAACATCTTACCGCAGCACTCTGACCCCAAACAACAACATCTTACCGCAGCACGCTGACCCCAAACAACAACATCTTACCGCAGCAATCTGATCCCAAACAACATCTTACCGCAGCATTCTGACCCCAAACAACATCTTACCGCAGCACTCTGACCCCAAACAACATCTTACCGCAGCACTCTGACCCCAAACAACATCTTACCGCAGCACTCTGACCCAAACAACATCTTACCGCAGCACTCTGACCCCAAACAACATCTTACCGCAGCACTCTGACCCCAAACAACATCTTACCGCAGCACTCTGACCCCAAACAACATCTTACCGCAGCACTCTGACCCCAAACAACATCTTACCGCAGCACTCTGACCCCAAACAACCTCTTACCGCAGCACTCTGACCCCAAACAACATCTTACCGCAGCACTCTGACCCCAAACAACATCTTACCGCAGCACTCTGACCCCAAACAACATCTTACCGCAGCACTCTGACCCCAAACAACATCTTAACGCAGCACGCTGACCCCTAACAACATCTTACCGCAGCACGCTGACCCCAAACAACATCTTACCGCAGCACTCTGACCCCAAAGAACAAAATCTTACCGCAGTACTCTGACACACAACAACATCTTACCGCAGCACTCTGACCCCAAACAACATCTTACCGCAGCACGCTGACCCCAAACAACAACATCTTACCGCAGCACTCTGACCACAATACAAAATCTTACCGCAGCACTCTGACCCCAAACAACATCTTACCGCAGCACGCTGTCTCCAAACAACATCTTACCGCAGCACTCTGACCCCAAACAACATCTTACCGCAGCACTCTGACCCCAAAAAACATCTTACCGCAGCAATTTGACCCCAAACAACAACATCTTATCGCAGCACTCTGACCCCAAACAACAACATCTTACCGCAGCACTCTGACCCCAAACAACTTCTTACCGCAGCATTCTGACCCCAAACAACATCTTACCGCAGCACTCTGACCCCAAACAACATCTTACCGCAGCACGCTGACCCCAAACAACAACATCTTACCGCAGCACTCTGACCCCAAACAACATCTTTCCGCAACACTCTGACCCCAAACAACAACACCTTACCGCAGCGCACTGACCCCATACAACAACATCTTACCGCAGCACGCTGGCCTCAAACAACATCTTACCACAGCTCGCTGACCCCAAACCACAACATCTTACCGCAGCACACTGACCCCAAACAACATCTTTCCGCAACACTCTGACCCCAAACAACAACATCTTACCGCAGCGCACTGACCCCATACAACAACATCTTACCGCAGCACACTGACCACAAACAACAACATCTTACCGCAGCACGCTGGCCCCAAACAATAACATCTTACCGCAGCACACTGAGCCCAAACAACAACATCTTACCGCAGCACGCTGGCCTCAAACAACATCTTACCGCAGCACGCTGACACCAAACAACAACATCTTACCGCAGCACTCTGACCCCAAACAACATCTTACCGCAGCACTCTGACCCCAAACAACAGCATCTTACCGCAGCACACTGACCCCAAACAACAACATCTTACCGCAGCACGCTGACCCCAAACAACATCTTAACGCAGCACGCTGACCCCTAACAACATCTTACCGCAGCACGCTGACCCCAAACAACATCTTACCGCAGCACTCTGACCCCAAAGAACAACATCTTACCGCAGTACTCTGACCCACAACAACATCTTACCGCAGCACTCTGACCCCAAACAACATCTTACCGCAGCACGCTGACCCTAAACAAGAACATCTTACCGCAGCACTCTGAACACAATACAAAATCTTACCGCAGCACTCTGACCCCAAACAACATCTTACCGCAGCACGCTGACCCCAAACAACATCTTACCGCAGCGCTCTGACCCCAAACAACATCTTACCGCAGCACTCTGACCCCAAAAAACATCTTACCGCAGCAATTTGACCCCAAACAACAACATCTTACTGCAGCACTCTGACCCCAAACAACAACATCTTACCGCAGCACTCTGACCCCAAACAACTTCTTACCGCAGCATTCTGACCCCAAACAACATCTTACCGCAGCACTCTGACCCCAAACAACATCTTACCGCAGCACTGACCCCAAACAACATCTTACCGCAGCACTCTGACCCCAAACAACATCTTACCGCAGCACTCTGACCTGAAACAACATCTTACTGCAGCACTCTGACCCCAAACAACAACATCTTACCGCAGCACTCTGACGCCAAACAACATCTTACCGCAGCACGCTGACCCCAAACAACAACATCTTACCGCAGCACTCTGACCCCAAACAACATCTTTCCGCAACACTCTGACCCCAAACAACAACATCTTACCGCAGCGCACTGACCCCATACAATAACATCTTACCGCAGCACGCTGGCCTCAAACAACATCTTACCACAGAACGCTGACCCCAAACAACAACATCTTACCGCAGCACTCTGACCCCAAACAACATCTTTCCGCAACACTCTGACCTCAAACAACAACATCTTACCGCAGCGCACTGACCCCATACAACAACATCTTACCGCAGCACACTGACCACAAACAACAACATCTTACCGCAGCACGCTGGCCCCAAACAACAACATCTTACCGCAGCACACTGAGCCCAAACAACAACATCTTACCGCAGCACGCTGGCCTCAAACAACATCTTACCGCAGCACGCTGACACCAAACAACAACATCTTACCGCAGCACTCTGACCCCAAACAACATCTTACCGCAGCACGCTGACCCCAAACAACATCTTACCGCAGCACGCTGACCCCAAACAACAACATCTTACCACAGCACTCTGACCCCAAACAACAGCATCTTACCGCAGCACACTGACCCCAAACAACAAAATCTTACCGCAGCACGCTGACCCCAAACAACAACATCTTACCGCAGCACTCTGACCCCAAACAACAACATCTTACCGCAGCACGCTGGCCTCAAACAACATCTTACCGCAGCACGCTGACACCAAACAACAAAATCTTACCGCAGCACGCTGACCCCAAACAACAACATCTTACTGCAGCACTCTGACCCCAAACAACAACATCTTACCGCAGCACGCTGACCCCAAACAACAACATCTTACTGCAGCACTCTGACCCCAAACAACAACATCTTACCGCAGCACGCTGACCCCAAACAACAACATCTTACCACAGCACTCTGACCCCAAACAACAGCATCTTACCGCAGCACACTGACCCCAAACAACAAAATCTTACCGCAGCACGCTGACCCCAAACAACAACATCTTACCGCAGCACTCTGACCCCAAACAACAACATCTTACCGCAGCACACTGACCCCAAACAACAACATCTTACCGCAGCACTCTGACCCCAAACAACAACATCTTACCGCAGCACTCTGACCCTAAACAACCACATCTTACCGCAGCACACTGACCCCAAACAACAACATCTTACCGCAGCACTCTGACCCCAAACAACATCTTACCGCAGCACTCTGACCCCATACAACATCTTACCGCAGCACTCTGACCCCAAACAACATCTTACCGCAGGACGCTGTCCCCAAACAACAACATATTACCGCAGCACGCTGACCCCAAACAACAACATCTTACCGCAGCACTCTGAAACCAAACAACAACACCTTACCGCAGCTCACTGACCCCATACAACAACATCTTACCGCAGCACGCTGGCCTCAAACAACATCTTACCACAGCACGCTGACCCCAAACAACAACATCTTACCGCAGCAACACTGACCCCAAACAACAACATCTTACCGCAGCAACACTGACCCCAAACAACAACATCTTACCGCAGCAACACTGACCCCAAACAACAACATCTTACCGCAGCACGCTGGCCCCAAACAACATCTTACCGCAGCACACTGAGCCCAAACAACATCTTACCGCAGCACGCTGACACCAAACAACAACATCTTAGCGCAGCACGCTGACCCGAAACAACATCTTACCGCAGCACGCAGACCCCAAACAACATCTTACCGCAGCACGCTGACCCCAAACAACAACATCTTACCACAGCACTCTGACCCCAAACAACAGCATCTTACCGCAGCACACTGACCCCAAACAACAACATCTTACCGCAGCACGCTGACCCCAAACAACAACATCTTACTGCAGCACTCTGACCCCAAACAACAACATCTTACCGCAGCACTCTGACCCCAAACAACAACATCTTACCGCAGCACGCTGACCCCAAACAACAACATCTTACTGCAGCACTCTGACCCCAAACAACAACATCTTACCGCAGCACTCTGACCCCAAACAACAACATCTTACCGCAGCACTCTGACCCCAAACAACATCTTACCGCAGCACACTGACCCCAAACAACAACATCTTACCGCAGCACTCTGACCCCATACAACATCTTACCGCAACACTCTGACCCGAAACAACATCTTACCGCAGCATGCTGACCCCAAACAACATCTTACCGCAGCACGCTCACCCCAAACAACAACATCTTACCGCAGCACGCTGATCCCAAACAACAACATCTTACCGCAGCACTCTGACCCCAAACAACAACACCTTACCGCAGCTCACTGACCCCATACAACAACATCTTACCGCAGCACTCTGACCCCAAACAACATCTTACCGCAGCACTCTGACCCCAAACAACAGCATCTTACCGCAGCACACTGACCCCAAACATCAACATCTTACCGCAGCACTCTGACCCCAAACAACAACATCTTACCGCAGCACTCTGAACCCAAACAACATCTTACCGCAGCACTCTGACCGCATGCAACATCTTACCGCAGCACTCTGACCCCAAACAACATCTTACCGCAGCACGCTGACCCCAAACAACAACATCTTACCGCAGCACGCTGACCCCAAACAACATCTTACCGCAGCACTCTGACCCCAAACAACATCTTACCGCAGCACGCTGACCCCAAACAACAACATCTTACCGCAGTACGCTGACCCTAAACAACAACATCTTACCGCAGCACTCTGACCCCAAACAACAACATCTTACCGCAGCACGCTGACCCCAAACAACAACATCTTACCGCAGCACACTGGCCCCAAACAACATCTTACCACAGCACGCTGACCCCAAACAACAACATCTTACCGCAGCACACTGACCCCAAACAACAACATCTTACCACAGCACGCTGACCCCAAACAACAACATCTTACCGCAGCACACTGACCCCAAACAACAACATCTTACCGCAGCACACTGAGCCCAAACAACAACATCTTACCGCAGCAGGCTGACACCAAACAACAACATCTTACCGCAGCACGCTGGCCCCAAACAATAACATCTTACCGCAGCACACTGACCCCAAACAACAACATCTTACCGCAGCACACTGACCCCAAACAACAACATCTTACCACAGCACGCTGACCCCAAACAACAACATCTTACCGCAGCACACTGACCCCAAACAACAACATCTTACCGCAGCAGGCTGACACCAAACAACAACATCTTACCGCAGCACGCTGACCCCAAACAACATCTTACCGCAGCACGCTGACCCCAAACAACATCTTACCGCAGCACGCTGACCCCAAACAACAACATCTTACCACAGCACTCTGACCCCAAACAAGAACATCTTACCGCGGCACACTGACCGCAAGCAACAACATCTTACCGCCCACGCTGACCCCAAACAACAACATCTTAGCGCAGCACTCTGACCCCAAACAAAAACATCTTACCGCAGCACGCTGACCCCAAACAACAACATCTTTCCGCAGCACTCTGACCCCAAACAACAACATCTTACCGCAGCACACCGACCCCAAACAACAACATCTTACCGCAGCACTCTGACCCCAAACAACAACATCTTACCGCAGCACTCTGACCCCATACAATATCTTACCGCAGCACTCTGACCCCAAACAACATCTTACCGCAGCATGCTGACCCCAAACAACATCTTACCGCAGCACGCTGACCCCTAACAACAACATCTTACCGCAGCACGCTGCCCCCAAACAACAACATCTTACCGCAGCACTCTGACCCCAAACAACAGCATCTTACCGCAGCACTCTGGCCCCAAACATCAACATCTTACCGCAGCACTCTGACCTCAAACAACAACATCTTACCGCAGCACTCTTACCCCATACAACATCTTACCGCAGCACTCTGACCGCATACAACATCTTACCGCAGCACGCTGACCTCAAACAACATCTTACCGCAGCACTCTGACCCCAAACAACATCTTACCGCAGCACGCTGACCACAAACAACAACATCTTACCGCAGCACGCTGACCCTAAACAACAACATCTTACCGCAGCACTCTGACCCCAAACAACAACATCTTACCGCAGCAAACTGACCCCAAACAACAACATCTTACCGCAGCACTCTGACCCCAAACAACATCTTTCCGCAACACTCTGACCCCAAACAACAACATCTTACCGCAGCGCACTGACCCCATACAACAACATCTTACCGCAGCATGCTGGCCTCAAACAACATCTTACCACAGCACGCTGACCCCAAACAACAACATCTTACCGCAGCACACTGACCCCAAACAACAAAATCTTACCGCAGCACGCTGGCCCCAAACAACAACATCTTACCGCAGCACACTGAGCCCAAACAACATCTTGGCGCAGCACGCTGACACCAAACAACAACATCTTACCGCAGCACGCTGACCCCAAACAACATCTTACCGCAGCACGCTGACCCCAAACAACATCTTACCGCAGCACACTGACCCCAAACAACAACATCTTACCGCAGCACGCTGACCCCAAACAACAACATCTTACCGCAGCACGCTGACCCCAAACAACAACATCTTACCGCAGCACTCTGACCCCAAACAACAACATCTTACCGCAGCACTCTGACCCCAAACAACAGCATCTTACCGCAGTACACTGACCCCAAACAACAACATCTTACCGCAGCACGCTGACCCCAAACAACAACATCTTACTGCAGCACTCTGACCCCAAACAACAACATCTTACCGCAGCACTCTGACCCCAAACAACATCTTACCGCAGCACTCTGACCCCAAACAACAACATCTTACCGCAGCACACTGACCCCAAACAACAACATCTTACCGCAGCACTCTGACCCCAAACAACAACATCTTACCGCAGCACTCTGACCCTAAACAACCACATCTTACCGCAGCACACTGACCCCAAACAACAACATCTTACCGCAGCACTCTGACCCCAAACAACATCTTACCGCAGCACTCTGACCCCATGCAACATCTTACCGCAGCACTCTGACCCCAAACAACATCTTACCGCAGGACGCTGTCCCCAAACAACAACATATTACCGCAGCACGCTGACCCCAAACAACAACATCTTCCGCAGCACTCTGAAACCAAACAACAACACCTTACCGCAGCTCACTGACCCCATACAACAACATCTTACCGCAGCACTCTGACCCCAAACAACATCTTTCCGCAACACTCTGACCCCAAACTACAACATCTTACCGCAGCGCACTGACCCCATACAACAACATCTTACCGCAGCACGCTGGCCTCAAACAACATCTTACCACAGCACGCTGACCCCAAACAACAACATCTTACCGCAGCACACTGACCCCAAACAACAACATCTTACCGCAGCACGCTGGCCCCAAACAACATCTTACCGCAGCACACTGAGCCCAAACAACATCTTACCGCAGCACGCTGACACCAAACAACAACATCTTACCGCAGCACGCTGACCCGAAACAACATCTTACCGCAGCACGCAGACCCCAAACAACATCTTACCGCAGCACGCTGACCCCAAACAACAACATCTTACCACAGCACTCTGACCCCAAACAACAGCATCTTACCGCAGCACACTGACCCCAAACAACAACATCTTACCGCAGCACGCTGACCCCAAACAACAACATCTTACTGCAGCACTCTGACCCCAAACAACAACATCTTACCGCAGCACTCTGACCCCAAACAACAACATCTTACCGCAGCACGCTGACCCCAAACAACAACATCTTACTGCAGCACTCTGACCCCAAACAACAACATCTTACCGCAGCACTCTGACCCCAAACAACAACATCTTACCGCAGCACTCTGACCCCAAACAACATCTTACCGCAGCACACTGACCCCAAACAACAACATCTTACCGCAGCATTCTGACCCCAAACAACAACACCTTACCGCAGCTCACTGACCCCATACAACAACATCTTACCGCAGCACTCTGACCCCAAACAACATCTTACCGCAGCACTCTGACCCCAAACAACAGCATCTTACCGCAGCACACTGACCCCAAACATCAACATCTTACCGCAGCACTCTGACCCCAAACAACAACATCTTACCGCAGCACTCTGAACCCAAACAATATCTTACCGCAGCACTCTGACCGCATGCAACATCTTACCGCAGCACTCTGACCCCAAACAACATCTTACCGCAGCACGCTGACCCCAAACAACAACATCTTACCGCAGCACGCTGACCCCAAACAACATCTTACCGCAGCACGCTGACCCCAAACAACAACATCTTACCGCAGTACGCTGACCCTAAACAACAACATCTTACCGCAGCACTCTGACCCCAAACAACAACATCTTACCGCAGCACGCTGACCCCAAACAACAACATCTTACCGCAGCACACTGGCCCCAAACAACATCTTACCACAGCACGCTGACCCCAAACAACAACATCTTACCGCAGCACACTGACCCCAAACAACAACATCTTACCGCAGCACGCTGGCCCCAAACAACAACATCTTACCGCAGCACACTGAGCCCAAACAACAACATCTTACCACAGCAGGCTGACACCAAACAACAACATCTTACCGCAGCACGCTGGCCCCAAACAATAACATCTTACCGCAGCACACTGAGCCCAAACAACAACATCTTACCGCAGCACACTGACCCCAAACAACAACATCTTACCACAGCACGCTGACCCCAAACAACAACATCTTACCGCAGCACACTGACCCCAAACAACAACATCTTACCGCAGCAGGCTGACACCAAACAACAACATCTTACCGCAGCACGCTGACCCCAAACAACATCTTACCGCAGCACGCTGACCCCAAACAACATCTTACCTCAGCACGCTGACCCCAAACAACAACATCTTACCACAGCACTCTGACCCCAAACAACAACATCTTACCGCGGCACACTGACCCCAAACAACAACATCTTACCTCCCCACGCTGACCCCAAACAACAACATCTTAGCGCAGCACTCTGACCCCAAACAAAAACATCTTACCGCAGCACTCTGACCCCAAACAAGAACATCTTTCCGCAGCACTCTGACCCCAAACAACAACATCTTACCGCAGCACACCGACCCCAAACAACAACATCTTACCGCAGCACTCTAACCCCAAACAACAACATCTTACCGCAGCACTCTGACCCCATATAATATCTTACCGCTGCACTCTGACCCCAAACAACATCTTACCGCAGCATGCTGACCCCAAACAACATCTTACCGCAGCACGCTGACCCCAAACAACAACATCTTACCGCAGCACGCTGACCCCAAACAACAACATCTTACCGCAGCACTCTGACCCCAAACAACAGCATCTTACCGCAGCACTCTGGCCCCAAACATCAACATCTTACCGCAGCACTCTGACCTCAAACAACAACATCTTACCGCAGCACTCTTACCCCATACAACATCTTACCGCAGCACTCTGACCGCATACAACATCTTACCGCAGCACGCTGACCCCAAACAACATCTTACCGCAGCACGCTGACCTCAAACAACATCTTACCGCAGCACTCTGACCCCAAACAACATCTTACCGCAGCACGCTGACCACAAACAACAACATCTTACCGCAGCACGCTGACCCTAAACAACAACATCTTACCGCAGCACTCTGACCCCAAACAACAACATCTTACCGCAGCACACTGACCCCAAACAACAACATCTTACCGCAGCACTCTGACCCCAAACAACATCTTACCGCAGCGCACTGACCCCATACAACAACATCTTACAGCAGCATGCTGGCCTCAAACAACATCTTACCACAGCACGCTGACCCCAAACAACAACATCTTACCGCAGCACACTGACCCCAAACAACAAAATCTTACCGCAGCACGCTGGCCCCAAACAACAACATCTTACCGCAGCACACTGAGCCCAAACAACATCTTGGTGCAGCACGCTGACACCAAACAACAACATCTTACCGCAGCACGCTGACCCCAAACAACATCTTACCGCAGAACGCTGACCCCAAACAACATCTTACCGCAGCACACTGACCCCAAACAACAACATCTTACCGCAGCACGCTGACCCCAAACAACAACATCTTACTGCAGCACTCTGACCCCAAACAACAACATCTTACAGCAGCATGCTGACCCCAAACAACATCTTACCGCAGCACGCTGACCCCAAACAACAACATCTTACCGCAGCACGCTGACCCCAAACAACAACATCTTACCGCAGCACTCTGACCCCAAACAACAACACCTTACCGCAGCTCACTGACCCCATACAACAACATCTTACCGCAGCACTCTGACGCCAAACAACATCTTACCGCAGCGCTCTGACCCCAAACAACAGCATCTTACCGCAGCACTCTGACCCCAAACATCAACATCTTACCGCAGCACTCTGACGCCAAACAACATCTTACCGCAGCACTCTGACCCCAAACAACATTTTACCGCAGCACTCTGACCCAAACAACAGCATCTTACCGCAGCACTCTGACCTCAAACAACAACATCTTACCGCAGCACTCTTACCCCATACAACATCTTACCGCAGCACTCTGACCGCATACAACATCTTACCGCAGCACGCTGACCCCAAACAACAACATCTTACCGCAGCACGCTGACCTCAAACAACATCTTACCGCAGCACTCTGACCCCAAACAACATCTTACCGCAGCACGCTGACCACAAACAACAACATCTTACCGCAGCAGGCTGACACCAAACAACAACATCTTACCGCAGCACGCTGACCCCAAACAACATCTTACCGCAGCACGCTGACCCCAAACAACAACATCTTACCGCAGCACGCTGACCCCAAACAACATCTTACCGCAGCACGCTGACCCCAAACAACAACATCTTACCGCAGTACGCTGACCCTAAACAACAACATCTTACCGCAGCACTCTGACCCCAAACAACAACATCTTACCGCAGCACGCTGACCCCAAACAACAACATCTTACCGCAGCACACTGGCCCCAAACAACATCTTACCACAGCACGCTGACCCCAAACAACAACATCTTACCGCAGCACACTGACCCCAAACAACAACATCTTACCGCAGCACGCTGGCCCCAAACAACAACATCTTACCGCAGCACACTGAGCCCAAACAACAACATCTTACCACAGCAGGCTGACACCAAACAACAACATCTTACCGCAGCACGCTGGCCCCAAACAATAACATCTTACCGCAGCACACTGAGCCCAAACAACAACATCTTACCGCAGCACACTGACCCCAAACAACAACATCTTACCACAGCACGCTGACCCCAAACAACAACATCTTACCGCAGCACACTGACCCCAAACAACAACATCTTACCGCAGCAGGCTGACACCAAACAACAACATCTTACCGCAGCACGCTGACCCCAAACAACATCTTACCGCAGCACGCTGACCCCAAACAACATCTTACCTCAGCACGCTGACCCCAAACAACAACATCTTACCACAGCACTCTGACCCCAAACAACAACATCTTACCGCGGCACACTGACCCCAAACAACAACATCTTACCTCCCCACGCTGACCCCAAACAACAACATCTTAGCGCAGCACTCTGACCCCAAACAAAAACATCTTACCGCAGCACTCTGACCCCAAACAAGAACATCTTTCCGCAGCACTCTGACCCCAAACAACAACATCTTACCGCAGCACACCGACCCCAAACAACAACATCTTACCGCAGCACTCTAACCCCAAACAACAACATCTTACCGCAGCACTCTGACCCCATACAATATCTTACCGCAGCACTCTGACCCCAAACAACATCTTACCGCAGCATGCTGACCCCAAACAACATCTTACCGCAGCACGCTGACCCCAAACAACAACATCTTACCGCAGCACGCTGACCCCAAACAACAACATCTTACCGCAGCACTCTGACCCCAAACAACAGCATCTTACCGCAGCACTCTGGCCCCAAACATCAACATCTTACCGCAGCACTCTGACCTCAAACAACAACATCTTACCGCAGCACTCTTACCCCATACAACATCTTACCGCAGCACTCTGACCGCATACAACATCTTACCGCAGCACGCTGACCCCAAACAACATCTTACCGCAGCACGCTGACCTCAAACAACATCTTACCGCAGCACTCTGACCCCAAACAACATCTTACCGCAGCACGCTGACCACAAACAACAACATCTTACCGCAGCACGCTGACCCTAAACAACAACATCTTACCGCAGCACTCTGACCCCAAACAACAACATCTTACCGCAGCACACTGACCCCAAACAACAACATCTTACCGCAGCACTCTGACCCCAAACAACATCTTACCGCAGCGCACTGACCCCATACAACAACATCTTACCGCAGCATGCTGGCCTCAAACAACATCTTACCACAGCACGCTGACCCCAAACAACAACATCTTACCGCAGCACACTGACCCCAAACAACAAAATCTTACCGCAGCACGCTGGCCCCAAACAACAACATCTTACCGCAGCACACTGAGCCCAAACAACATCTTGGCGCAGCACGCTGACACCAAACAACAACATCTTACCGCAGCACGCTGACCCCAAACAACATCTTACCGCAGAACGCTGACCCCAAACAACATCTTACCGCAGCACACTGACCCCAAACAACAACATCTTACCGCAGCACGCTGACCCCAAACAACAACATCTTACTGCAGCACTCTGACCCCAAACAACAACATCTTACAGCAGCATGCTGACCCCAAACAACATCTTACCGCAGCACGCTGACCCCAAACAACAACATCTTACCGCAGCACGCTGACCCCAAACAACAACATCTTACCGCAGCACTCTGACCCCAAACAACAACACCTTACCGCAGCTCACTGACCCCATACAACAACATCTTACCGCAGCACTCTGACGCCAAACAACATCTTACCGCAGCGCTCTGACCCCAAACAACAGCATCTTACCGCAGCACTCTGACCCCAAACATCAACATCTTACCGCAGCACTCTGACGCCAAACAACATCTTACCGCAGCACTCTGACCCCAAACAACATTTTACCGCAGCACTCTGACCCAAACAACAGCATCTTACCGCAGCACTCTGACCTCAAACAACAACATCTTACCGCAGCACTCTTACCCCATACAACATCTTACCGCAGCACTCTGACCGCATACAACATCTTACCGCAGCACGCTGACCCCAAACAACAACATCTTACCGCAGCACGCTGACCTCAAACAACATCTTACCGCAGCACTCTGACCCCAAACAACATCTTACCGCAGCACGCTGACCACAAACAACAACATCTTACCGCAGCAGGCTGACACCAAACAACAACATCTTACCGCAGCACGCTGACCCCAAACAACATCTTACCGCAGCACGCTGACCCCAAACAACATCTTACCTCAGCACGCTGACCCCAAACAACAACATCTTACCACAGCACTCTGACCCCAAACAACAACATCTTACCGCGGCACACTGACCCCAAACAACAACATCTTACCTCCCCACGCTGACCCCAAACAACAACATCTTAGCGCAGCACTCTGACCCCAAACAAAAACATCTTACCGCAGCACTCTGACCCCAAACATGAACATCTTTCCGCAGCACTCTGACCCCAAACAACAACATCTTACCGCAGCACACCGACCCCAAACAACAACATCTTACCGCAGCACTCTGACCCCAAACAACAACATCTTACCGCAGCACTCTGACCCCATACAATATCTTACCGCAGCACTCTGACCCCAAACAACATCTTACCGCAGCATGCTGACCCCAAACAACATCTTACCGCAGCACGCTGACCCCAAACAACAACATCTTACCGCAGCACGCTGACCCCAAACAACAACATCTTACCGCAGCACTCTGACCCCAAACAACAGCATCTTACCGCAGCACTCTGGCCCCAAACATCAACATCTTACCGCAGCACTCTGACCTCAAACAACAACATCTTACCGCAGCACTCTTACCCCATACAACATCTTACCGCAGCACTCTGACCGCATACAACATCTTACCGCAGCACGCTGACCCCAAACAACAACATCTTACCGCAGCACGCTGACCTCAAACAACATCTTACCGCAGCACTCTGACCCCAAACAACATCTTACCGCAGCACGCTGACCACAAACAACAACATCTTACCGCAGCACGCTGACCCTAAACAACAACATCTTACCGCAGCACTCTGACCCCAAACAACAACATCTTACCGCAGCACACTGACCCCAAACAACAACATCTTACCGCAGCACTCTGACCCCAAACAACATCTTTCCGCAACACTCTGACCCCAAACAACAACATCTTACCGCAGCGCACTGACCCCATACAACAACATCTTACCGCAGCATGCTGGCCTCAAACAACATCTTACCACAGCACGCTGACCCCAAACAATAACATCTTACCGCAGCACACTGACCCCAAACAACAAAATCTTACCGCAGCACGCTGGCCCCAAACAACAACATCTTACCGCAGCACACTGAGCCCAAACAACATCTTGGCGCAGCACGCTGACACCAAACAACAACATCTTACCGCAGCACGCTGACCCCAAACAACATCTTACCGCAGCACGCTGACCCCAAACAACATCTTACCGCAGCACACTGACCCCAAACAACAACATCTTACCGCAGCACGCTGACCCCAAACAACAACATCTTACTGCAGCACTCTGACCCCAAACAACAACATCTTACAGCAGCATGCTGACCCCAAACAACATCTTACCGCAGCACGCTGACCCCAAACAACAACATCTTACCGCAGCACGCTGACCCCAAACAACAACATCTTACCGCAGCACTCTGACCCCAAACAACAACACCTTACCGCAGCTCACTGACCCCATACAACAACATCTTACCGCAGCACTCTGACGCCAAACAACATCTTACCGCAGCGCTCTGACCCCAAACAACAGCATCTTACCGCAGCACTCTGACCCCAAACATCAACATCTTACCGCAGCACTCTGACGCCAAACAACATCTTACCGCAGCACTCTGACCCCAAACAACATCTTACCGCAGCACTCTGACCCAAACAACAGCATCTTACCGCAGCACTCTGACCGCATACAACATCTTACCGCAGCACTCTGACCCCATACAACATCTTACCGCAGCACTCTGACCCCATACAACAACATCTTACCGCAGCACTCTGACCCCAAACAACATCTTACCGCAGCACTCTGACCCCAAACAACAACATCTTACCGCAGCACTCTGACCGCATACAACATCTTACCGCAGCACTCTGACCCCAAACAACATCTCACCGCAGCACTCTGACCCCATACAACAACATCTTACCGCAGCACTCTGACCCCAAACAACATCTTACCGCAGCACTCTGACCGCATACAACATCTTACCGCAGCACTCTGACCCCAAACAACATCTTACCGCAGCACGCTGACCCCAAACAACATCTTACCGCAGCACTCTGACCCCAAACAACATCTTACCGCAGCACGCTGACCCCAAACAACAACATCTTACCGCAGCACGCTGACCCTAAACAACAACATCTTACCGCAGCACTCTGACACCAAACAACAACATCTTACCGCAGCACTCTGACCCCAAACAACAACATCTTACTGCAGCACTCTGACCCCAAACAACAGCATCTTTCCGCAACACTCTGACCCCAAACAACAACATCTTACCGCAGCACTCTGACCCCAAACAACATCTTACCGCAGCACGCTGACCCCAAACAACAACATCCTCCCGCAGCACTCTGACCCCAAACAACATCTTTCCGCAACACTCTGACCCCAAACAACAACATCTTACCGCAGCGCACTGACCCCATACAACAACATCTTACCGCAGCACGCTGGCCCCAAACAACATCTTACCACGGCACGCTGACCCCAAACAACAACATCTTACCGCAGCACACTGACCCCAAACAACAACATCTCACCGCAGCACGCTGGCCCCAAACAATAACATCTTACCGCAGCACTCTGACCCCAAACAACATCTTACCGCAGCACGCTGACCCCAAACAACAACATCTTACCGCAGCACGCTGGCCCCAAACAACATCTTACCACAGCACGCTTACCCCAAAAAACAACGTCTTACCGCAGCACACTGACCCCAAACAACAACATCTTACCGCAGCACGCTGTCCCCAAACAACAACATCTTACCGCAGCACACTGAGCCCAAACAACATCTTACCGCAGCACTCTGACGCCAAACAACATCTTACCGCCGCACTCTGACCCCAAACAACAGCATCTTACCGCAGCACTCTGACCCCAAACATCAACATCTTACCGCAGCACTCTGACCCCAAACAACAACATCTTACCGCAGCACTCTTACCCCATACAACAACATCTTACCGCAGCACTCTGACCCCAAACAACATCTTACCGCAGCACTCTGACCGCATACAACATCTTACCGCAGCACTCTGACCCCAAACAACATCTTACCGCAGCACGCTGACCCCAAACAACATCTTACCGCAGCACTCTGACCCCAAACAACATCTTACCGCGGCACGCTGACCCCAAACAACAACATCTTACCGCAGTACGCTGACCCTAAACAACAACATCTTACCGCAGCACTCTGACCCCAAACAACAACATCTTACCGCAGCACTCTGACCCCAAACAACAACATCTTACTGCAGCACTCTGACCCCAAACAACATCTTTCCGCAACACTCTGACCCCAAACAACAACATCTTACCGCAGCACTCTGACCCCAAACAACATCTTACCGCAGCACACTGACCCCAAACAACAACATCCTCCCGCAGCACTCTGACCCCAAACAACATCTTTCCGCAACACTCTGGCCCCAAACAACAACATCTTACCGCAGCGCACTGACCCCATACAACAACATCTTACCGCAGCACGCTGGCCCCAAACAACATCTTACCACAGCACGCTGACCCCAAACAACAACATCTTACCGCAGCACACCGACCCCAAACAACAGCATCTTACCGCAGCACGCTGGCCCCAAACAACAACATCTTACCGCAGCACTCTGACCCCAAACAACATCTTACCGCAGCACGCTGACCCCAAACAACATCTTACCGCAGCACGCTGACCCCAAACAACATCTTACCGCAGCACGCTGACCCCAAACAACAACATCTTACCGCAGCACGCTGGCCCCAAACAACATCTTACCACAGCACGCTGACCCCAAACAACAACGTCTTACCGCAGCACACTGACCCCAAACAACAACATCTTACCGCAGCACGCTGGCCCCAAACAACAACATCTTACCGCAGCACACTGAGCCCAAACAACATCTTACCGCAGCACGCTGACACCAAACAACAACATCTTACCACAGCACGCTGACCCCAAACAACATCTTACCGCAGCACGCTGACCCCAAACAACATCTTACCGCAGCACGCTGACCCCAAACAACAACATCTTACCACAGCACTCTGACCCCAAACAACAACATCTTACCGCGGCACACTGACCCCAAACAACAACATCTTACCGCAGGACGCTGACCCCAAACAACAACATCTTACCGCAGCACTCTGACCCCAAACAAAAACATCTTACCGCAGCACTCTGACCCCAAACAACAACATCTTACCGCAGCACTCTGACCCCAAACAACAACATCTTACCGCAGCACACCGACCCCAAACAACAACATCTTACCGCAGCACTCTGACCCCAAACAACAACATCTTACCGCAGCACTCTGACCCCATACAACATCTTACCGCAGCACTCTGACCCCAAACAACATCTTACCGCAGCATGCTGACCCCAAACAACATCTTACCGCAGCACGCTGACCCCAAACAACAACATCTTACCGCAGCACGCTGACCCCAAACAACAACATCTTACCGCAGCACTCTGACCCCAAACAACAACACCTTACCGCAGCTCACTGACCCCATACAACAACATCTCACCGCAGCACTCTGACCCCAAACAACTTCTTACCGCAGCACTCTGACCCCAAACAACAACATCTTACCGCAGCACTCTTACACCATACAACAACATCTTACCGCAGCACTCTGACCCCAAACAACAACTTACCGCAGCACTCTGACCCCAAACAACATCTTACCGCAGCACGCTGACCCCAAACAACATCTTACCGCAGCACTCTGACCCCAAACAACAACATCTTACCGCAGCACTCTGACCCCAAACAACATCTTACCGCAGCACGCTGACCCCAAACAACAACATCTTACCGCAGCACGCTGACCCTAAACAACAACATCTTACCGCAGCACTCTGACCCCAAACAACAACATCTTGCCGCAGCACTCTGACCCCAAACAACAACATCTTACCGCAGCACTCTGATCCCAAACAACATCTTACCGCAGCACTCTGACCCCAAACAGCAACATCTTACCGCAGCACTCTTACACCATACAACAACATCTTACCGCAGCACTCTGACCCCAAACAACAACTTACCGCAGCACTCTGACCCCAAACAACATCTTACCGCAGCACGCTGACCCCAAACAACATCTTACCGCAGCACTCTGACCCCAAACAACAACATCTTACCGCAGCACTCTGACCCCAAACAACATCTTACCGCAGCACGCTGACCCCAAACAACAACATCTTACCGCAGCACGCTGACCCTAAACAACAACATCTTACCGCAGCACTCTGACCCCAAACAACAACATCTTGCCGCAGCACTCTGACCCCAAACAACAACATCTTACCGCAGCACTCTGATCCCAAACAACATCTTACCGCAGCACTCTGACCCCAAACAGCAACATCTTACCGCAGCACTCTGACCCCAAACAACATCTTACCGCAGCACGCTGACCCCAAACAACAACATCTTACCGCAGCACTCTGACCCCAAACAGCAACATCTTACCGCAGCACTCTGACCCCAAACAACACCTTACCGCAGCACGCTGACCCCAAACAACAACATCTTACCGCAGCACGCTGACCCTAAACAACAACATCTTACCGCAGCACTCTGACCCCAAACAACAACATCTTGCCGCAGCACTCTGACCCCAAACAACAACATCTTACCGCAGCACTCTGATCCCAAACAACATCTTACCGCAGCACTCTGACCCCAAACAGCAACATCTTACCGCAGCACTCTGACCCCAAACAACATCTTACCGCAGCACTCTGACCGCAAACAACAACACCTTACCGCAGTACCCTGACCCCAAACAACAACATCTTACCGCAGTACTCTGACCCCAAACAACAACATCTTACCGCAGCACGCTGGCCCCAAACAACATCTTACCGCAGCACTCTGACCCAAACAACAACATCTTACCGCAGCACACTGACCCCATACAACAGCATCTTACCGCAGCACTCTGACCCCAAACAACAGCATCTTACCGCAGCACTCTGACCCCAAACAGCAACATCTTACCGCAGCACTCTTACCCCAAACAACATCTTACCGCAGCACGCTGACCCCAAACAACAACATCTTACCGCAGCACTCTGACCCCAAACAACGTCTTTCCGCAGCACGCTGACCCCAAACAACAACATCTTACCGCAGCACTCTGACCCCAAACAACGTCTTTCCGCAACACTCTGACCCCAAACAACAACATCTTCCCGCAGCGCACTGACCCCATACAACAACATCTTACCGCAGCATGCTGGCCTCAAACAACATCTTACCACAGCACGCTGACCCCAAACAACAACATCTTACCGCAGCACACTGACCAACAACAACAACATCTTACCGCAGCTCGCTGGCCCCAAACAACAACATCTTACCGCAGCACACTGAGCCCAAACAACATCTTACCGCAGCACTCTGACACCAAACAACAACATCTTACCGCAGCAATCTGACACCAAACAACATCTTACCGCAGCACTCTGACCCCAAACAACAACATCTTACCGCAGCACTCTGACCCCAAACAACAGCATCTTACCGCAGCACGCTGACCCCAAACAACAACATCTTACCGCAGCACTCTGACCCCAAACAACAACATCTTACCGCAGCACTCTGACCCCAAACAACAACATCTTACCGCAGCACACTGACCCCAAACAACAAAATCTTACCGCAGCACTCTGACCCCAAACAACAACATCTTACCGCAGCACTCTGACCCCAAACAACAACATCTTACCGCAGCACACTGACCCCAAACAACAACATCTTACCGCAGCACTCTGACCCCAAACAACAACATCTTACCGCAGCACTCTGACCCCAAACAACATCTAACCGCAGCACTCTGACCCCAAACAACATCTTACCGCAGCACTCTGACCCCAAACAACATCTTACCGCAGCACGCTGACCCCAAACAACAACATCTTACCGCAGCACGCTGAACCCAAACAACAACATCTTTCCGCAGCACTCTGACCCCAAACAACAACACCTTACCGCAGCTCACTGACCCCATACAACAACATCTTACCGCAGCACTCTGACCCCAAACAACATCTTTCCGCAACACTCTGACCCCAAAGAACAACATCTTACCGCAGCACTCTGACCCCAAACAACATCTTACCGCAGCACTCTGGCCTCAAACAACATCTTACCACAGCACGCTGACCCCAAACAACAACATCTTACCGCAGCACTCTGGCCTCAAACAACATCTTACCACAGCACGCTGACCCCAAACAACAACATCTTACCGCAGCACACTGACCCCAAACAACAACATCTTACCGCAGCACGCTGGCCCCAAACAACAACATCTTACCGCAGCACTCTGACCCCAAACAACATCTTACCGCAGCATGCTGACCCCAAACAACATCTTACCGCAGCACGCTGACCCCAAACAACAACATCTTACCGCAGCACACTGACCCCAAACAACAACATCTTACCGCAGCACGCTGACCCCAAACAACAACACCTTACCGCAGCACGCTGACCCAAACAACTACATCTTACCGCAGCACGCTGACCCCAAACAACAACATCTTACCGCAGCACGCTGACCCCAAACAACAATATCTTACCGCAGAACGTTGACCCCATACAACATCTTACCGCAGCACGCTGACCCCAAACAACAACATCTTACCGCAGCACGCTGGCCCCAAACAACATCTTACCGCAGCACTCTGACCCCAAACAACAACATCTTACCACAACACGCTGACCCCAAACAACAACATCTTACCGCAGCACTCTGACCCCAAACAACATCTTACCGCAGCACGCTGACCCCAAAAAACAACATCTTACCGCAACACGCTGACCCCAAACAACAACATCTTACCGCAGCACTCTGACCCCAAACAACTACATCTTACCGCAGCACTCTTACCCCATACAACAACATCTTACCGCAGCACTCTGACCCCAAACAACAACTTACCGCAGCACGCTGACCCCAAACAACATCTTACCGCAGCACGCTGACCCCAAACAACATCTTACCGCAGCACTCTGACCCCAAACAACAACATCTTACCGCAGCACTCTGACCCCAAACAACATCTTACCGCAGCACGCTGACCCCAAACAACAACATGTTACCGCAGCACTCTGACCCCAAACAACATCTTACCGCAGCACGCTGACCCCAAACAACAACATCTTACCACAGCACGCTGACCCTAAACAACAACATCTTACCGCAGCACTCTGACCCCAAACAACATCTTACCGCAGTACTCTGACCCCAAACAACAACATCTTACCGCAGCACGCTGGCCCCAAACAACATCTTACCGCAGCACTCTGACCCCAAACAACAACACCTTACCGCAGCACACTGACCCCATACAACAACATCTTACCGCAGCACTCTGACCCCAAACAACAGCATCTTACCGCAGCACTCTGACCCCAAACAGCAACATCTTACCGCAGCACTCTGACCCCAAACAACATCTTACCGCAGCACGCTGCCCCAAACAACAACATCTTAACGCAGCACTCTGACCCCAAACAACATCTTTCCGCAACACTCTGACCCCAAACAACAACATCTTACCGCAGCACTCTGACCCCAAACAACATCTTACCGCAGCACGCTGACCCCAAACAACAACATCTTACCGCAGCACTCTGACCCCAAACAACATCTTACCGCAGCACTCTGACCCCAAACAACAACATCTTACCGCAGCACTCTGACCCCAAACAACATCTTTCCGCAACACTCTGACCCCAAACAACAACATCTTACCGCAGCGCACTGACCCCATACAACAACATCTTACCGCAGCACACTGGCCTCAAACAACAACATCTTACTGCAGCACGCTGACACCAAACAACAACATCTTATCGCAGCACTCTGACCCCATACAACAACATCTTACCGCAGCACGCTGACCCCAAACAACATCTTACCGCAGCACGCTGACCCCAAACAACATCTTACCAGAGCACGCTGACCCCAAACAACAGCATCTTACCGCAGCACACTGACCCCAAACAACAACATCTTACCACAGCACGCTGACCCCAAAAAACAACATTTAACTGCAGCACTCTGACCCCAAACAACAACATCTTACCGCAGCACTCTGACCCCAAACAACAACATCTTACCGCAGCACTCTGACCCCAAACAGCAACATCTTGCCGCAGCACTCTGACCCCAAACAACAACATCTTACCGCAGCACTCTGACCCCATACAACATCTTACCGCAGCACTCTGACCCCAAACAACATCTTACCGCAGCATGCTGACCCCAAACAACATCTTACCGCAGCACGCTGACCCCAAACAACAACATCTTACCGCAGCACGCTGACCCCAAACAACAACATCTTACCGCAGCACTCTGACCCCAAACAACATCTTACCGCAGCACGCTGACCCCAAACAACAACATCTTACCGCAGCACTCTGACCCCAAACAACATCTTTCCGCAACACTCTGACCACAAACAACAACATCTTACCGCAGTGCACTGGCCCCATACAACAACATCTTACTGCAGCACACTGGCTTCAAACAACATCTTACCACAGCACGCTGACCCCAAACAACAACATCTTACCGCAGCACGCTGGCCCCAAACAACAACATCTTACCGCAGCACTCTGACCCCAAACAACATCTTACCGCAGCACGCTGACACCAAACAACAACATCTTACCGCAGCTATCTGACCCCAAACAACATCTTACCGCAGCACGCTGACCCCAAACAACATCTTACCGCAGCACGCTGACCCCAAACAACAACATCTTACCAGAGCACTCTGACCCCAAACAGCATCTTACCGCAGCACACTGACCCCAAACAACAACATCTTACCGCAGCACGCTGACCCCAAACAACAACATCTTACCGCAGCACTCCGACCCCAAACAACAACATCTTACCGCAGCACTCTGACCCCAAACAACAACATCTTACCGCAGCACTCTGACCCCAAACAACAAAATCTTACCGCAGCACACTGACCCCAAACAACAGCATCTTGCCGCAGCACTCTGACCCCAAACAACAACATCTTACCGCAGCACTCTGACCCCAAACAACAACATCGTACCGCAGCACACTGACCCCAAACAACAACATCTTATCGCAGCACTCTGACCCCAAACAACAACATCTTACCGCAGCACTCTGACCCCAAACAACATCTTACCGCAGCACGCTGACCCCAAACAACAACATCTTACCGCAGCATGCTGACCCCAAACAACATCTTACCGCAGCACGCTGACCCCAAACAACAACACCTTACCGCAGCTCACTGACCCCATACAACAACATCTTACCGCAGCACTCTGACGCCAAACAACATCTTTCTGCAACACGCTGACCCCAAACAACAACATCTTACCGCAGCGCACTGACCCCATACAACAACATCTTACCGCAGCACGCTGGCCTCAAACAACATCTTACCACAGCACGTTGACCCCAAACAACAACATCTTACCGCAGCACACTGACCCCAAACAACAACATCTTACTGCAGCACGCTGACCCCAAACAACATCTTACCGCAGCACTCTGACCCCAAACAACAACATCTTACCGCAGCACGCTGACCCCAAACAACAACATCTTACCGCAGCATGCTGACCCCAAACAACAACATCTTACCGCAGCACTCTGACCCCAAACAACAACACCTTACCGCAGCTCACTGACCCCATACAACAACATCTTACCGCAGCACTCTGACGCCAAACAACATCTTACCGCAGCGCTCTGACCCCAAACAACAGCATCTTACCGCAGCACTCTCACCCCAAACATCAACATCTTACCGCAGCACTCTGACCCCAAACAACAACATCTTACCGCAGCACTCTTACCCCATACAACAACATCTTACCGCTGCACTCTGACCCCAAACAACATCTTACCGCAGCACTCTGACCGCATACAACATCTTACCGCAGCACTCTGACCCCAAACAACATCTTACCGCAGCACGCTGACCCCAAACAAAAACATCTTACCGCAGCACGCTGACCCCAAACAACATTTACCGCAGCACTCTGACCCCAAACAACATCTTACCGCAGCACGCTGACCCCAAACAACAACATCTTACCGCAGCACTCTGACCCCAAACAACATCTTACCGCAGCACTCTGACCCCAAACAACAACATCTTACTGCAGCACTCTGACCCCAAACAACATCTTTCCGCAACACTCTGACCCCAGACAACAACATCTTACCGCAGCACTCTGACCCCAAACAACATCTTACCGCAGCACGCTGACCCCAAACAACAACATCCTCCCGCAGCACTCTGACCCCAAACAACATCTTTCCGCAACACTCTGACCCCAAACAACAACATCTTATCGCAGCGCACTGACCCCATACAACAACATCTTACCGCAGCACGCTGGCCCCAAACAACATCTTACCACGGCACGCTGACCCCAAACAACAACATCTTACCGCAGCACACCGACCCCAAACAACAACATCTTACCGCAGCACGCTGGCCCCAAACAACAACATCTTACCGCAGCACTCTGACCCCAAACAACATCTTACCGCAGCACGCTGACCCGAAACAACATCTTACCGCAGCACGCTGACCCCAAACAACATCTTACCGCAGCACGCTGACCCCAAACAACATCTTACCGCAGCACGCTGGCCCCAAACAACATCTTACCACAGCACGCTGACCCCAAACAACAACGTCTTACCGCAGCACACTGACCCCAAACAACAACATCTTACCGCAGCACGCTGGCCCCAAACAACAACATCTTACCGCAGCACACTGAGCCCAAACAACATCTTACCGCAGCACTCTGACGCCAAACAACATCTTACCGCCGCACTCTGACCCCAAACAACAGCATCTTACCGCAGCACTCTGACCCCAAACATCAACATCTTACCGCAGCACTCTGACCCCAAACAACAACATCTTACCGCAGCACTCTTACCCCATACAACAACATCTTACCGCAGCACTCTGACCCCAAACAACATCTTACCGCAGCACTCTGACCGCATACAACATCTTACCGCAGCACTCTGACCCCAAACAACATCTTACCGCAGCACGCTGACCCCAAACAACAACATCTTACCGCAGCACGCTGACCCCAAACAACATCTTACCGCAGCACTCTGACCCCAAACAACATCTTACCGCAGCACGCTGACCCCAAACAACAACATCTTACCGCAGTACGCTGACCCTAAACAACAACATCTTACCGCAGCACTCTGACCCCAAACAACAACATCTTACCGCAGCACTCTGACCCCAAACAACAACATCTTACTGCAGCACTCTGACCCCAAACAACATCTTTCCGCAACACTCTGACCCCAAACAACATCTTACCGCAGCACGCTGACCCCAAACAACAACATCCTCCCGCAGCACTCTGACCCCAAACAACATCTTTCCGCAACACTCTGGCCCCAAACAACAACATCTTACCGCAGCGCACTGACCCCATACAACAACATCTTACCGCAGCACGCTGGCCCCAAACAACATCTTACCACAGCACGCTGACCCCAAACAACAACATCTTACCGCAGCACACCGACCCCAAACAACAACATCTTACCGCAGCACGCTGGCCCCAAACAACAACATCTTACCGCAGCACTCTGACCCCAAACAACATCTCACCGCAGCACGCTGACCCCAAACAACATCTTACCGCAGCACGCTGACCCCAAACAACAACAGCTTACCACAGCACTCTGACCCCAAACAACAACATCTTACCGCAGCACTCTGACCCCAAACAAAAACATCTTACCGCAGCACTCTGACCCCAAACAACAACATCTTACCGCAGCACTCTGACCCCAAACAACAACATCTTACCGCAGCACACCGACCCCAAACAACAACATCTTACCGCAGCACTCTGACCCCAAACAACAACATCTTACCGCAGCACTCTGACCCCAAACAACATCTTACCGCAGCATGCTGACCCCAAACAACATCTTACCGCAGCACGCTGACCCCAAACAACAACATTTTACCGCAGCACGCTGACCCCAAACAACAACATCTTACCGCAGCACTCTGACCCCAAACAACAACACCTTACCGCAGCTCACTGACCCCAAACAACACCTTACCGCAGCACGCTGACCCCAAACAACAACATCTTACCGCAGCACTCTGACCCCAAACAACACCTTACCGCAGCACGCTGACCCCAAACAACAACATCTTACCGCAACACGCTGACCCCAAACAACAACTTCTTACCGCAGCACTCTGACCCCAAACAACAACATCTTACCGCAGCACTCTTACACCATACAACAACATCTTACTGCAGCACTCTGACCCCAAACAACAACTTACCGCAGCACTCTGACCCCAAACAACATCTTACCGCAGCACGCTGACCCCAAACAACATCTTACCGCAGCACTCTGACCCCAAACAACAACATCTTACCGCAGCACTCTGACCCCAAACAACATCTTACCGCAGCACGCTGACCCCAAACAACAACATCTTACCGCAGCACGCTGACCCTAAACAACAACATCTTACCGCAGCACTCTGACCCCAAACAACAACATCTTACCGCAGCACTCTGACCGCAAACAACAACACCTTACCGCAGTACCCTGGCCCCAAACAACAACTTCTTACCGCAGCAAACTGACCCCAAACAACAACATCTTACCGCAGTACTCTGACCCCAAACAGCAACATCTTACCGCAGCACGCTGGCCCCAAACAACACCTTACCGCAGCACTCTGACCCAAACAACAACATCTTACCGCAGCACTCTGACCCCAAACAACAACATCTTACCGCAGCACTCTGACCACAAACAGCAACATCTTACCGCAGCACTCTGACCCCAAACAACATCTTACCGCAGCACGCTGGCCCCAAACAACACCTTACCGCAGCACTCTGACCCAAACAACAACATCTTACCGCAGCACGCTGACCCCAAACAACAACATCTTACCGCAGCACTCTGACCCCAAACAACGTCTTTCCGCAACACTCTGACCCCAAACAACAACATCTTACCGCAGCACACTGACCCCATACAACAACATCTTACCGCAGCACTCTGACCCCAAACAGCAACATCTTACCGCAGCACTCTGACCCCAAACAACATCTTACCGCAGCACGCTGACCCCAAACAACAACATCTTACCGCAGCACTCTGACCCCAAACAACATCTTTCCGCAACTCTCTGACCCCAAACAACAACATCTTCCCGCAGCGCACTGACCCCATACAACAACATCTTACCGCAGCATGCTGGCCTCAAACAACATCTTACCACAGCACGCTGACCCCAAACAACAACATCTTACCGCAGCACACTGACCAACAACAACAACATCTTACCGCAGCACGCTGGCCCCAAACAACAACATCTTACCGCAGCACACTGAGCCCAAACAACATCTTACCGCAGCACTCTGACACCAAACAACAACATCTTACCGCAGCAATCTGACACCAAACAACATCTTACTGCAGCACGCTGACCCCAAACAACAACATCTTACCGCAGCACTCTGACCCCAAACAACAGCATCTTACCGCAGCACTCTGACCCCAAACAACAACATCTTAACGCAGCACGCTGACCCCAAACAACAACATCTTAACGCAGCACGCTGACCCCAAACAACAACATCTTACTGCAACACTCTGACCCCAAACAACAACATCTTACCGCAGCACTCTGACCCCAAACAACAACATCTTACCGCAGCACACTGACCCCAAACAAGAAAATCTTACCGCAGCACTCTGACCCCAAACAACAACATCTTACCGCAGCACTCTGACCCCAAACAACAACATCTTACCGCAGCACACTGACCCCAAACAACAACATCTTACCGCAGCACGCTGACCCCAAACAACAACATCTTACCGCAGCACGCTGACCCCAAACAACATCTTACCGCAGCACTCTGACCCCAAACAACATCTTACCGCAGCACGCTGACCCCAAACAACAACATCTTACCGCAGTACGCTGACCCTAAACAACAACATCTTACCGCAGCACTCTGACCCCAAACAACAACATCTTACCGCAGCACTCTGACCCCAAACAACAACATCTTACTGCAGCACTCTGACCCCAAACAACATCTTTCCGCAACACTCTGACCCCAAACAACATCTTACCGCAGCACGCTGACCCCAAACAACAACATCCTCCCGCAGCACTCTGACCCCAAACAACATCTTTCCGCAACACTCTGGCCCCAAACAACAACATCTTACCGCAGCGCACTGACCCCATACAACAACATCTTACCGCAGCACGCTGGCCCCAAACAACATCTTACCACAGCACGCTGACCCCAAACAACAACATCTTACCACAGCACACCGACCCCAAACAACAACATCTTACCGCAGCACGCTGGCCCCAAACAACAACATCTTACCGCAGCACTCTGACCCCAAACAACATCTCACCGCAGCACGCTGACCCCAAACAACATCTTACCGCAGCACGCTGACCCCAAACAACAACAGCTTACCACAGCACTCTGACCCCAAACAACAACATCTTACCGCAGCACTCTGACCCCAAACAAAAACATCTTACCGCAGCACTCTGACCCCAAACAACAACATCTTACCGCAGCACTCTGACCCCAAACAACAACATCTTACCGCAGCACACCGACCCCAAACAACAACATCTTACCGCAGCACTCTGACCCCAAACAACAACATCTTACCGCAGCACTCTGACCCCAAACAACATCTTACCGCAGCATGCTGACCCCAAACAACATCTTACCGCAGCACGCTGACCCCAAACAACAACATTTTACCGCAGCACGCTGACCCCAAACAACAACATCTTACCGCAGCACTCTGACCCCAAACAACAACACCTTACCGCAGCTCACTGACCCCAAACAACACCTTACCGCAGCACGCTGACCCCAAACAACAACATCTTACCGCAGCACTCTGACCCCAAACAACACCTTACCGCAGCACGCTGACCCCAAACAACAACATCTTACCGCAACACGCTGACCCCAAACAACAACTTCTTACCGCAGCACTCTGACCCCAAACAACAACATCTTACCGCAGCACTCTTACACCATACAACAACATCTTACCGCAGCACTCTGACCCCAAACAACAACTTACCGCAGCACTCTGACCCCAAACAACATCTTACCGCAGCACGCTGACCCCAAACAACATCTTACCGCAGCACTCTGACCCCAAACAACAACATCTTACCGCAGCACTCTGACCCCAAACAACATCTTACCGCAGCACGCTGACCCCAAACAACAACATCTTACCGCAGCACGCTGACCCTAAACAACAACATCTTACCGCAGCACTCTGACCCCAAACAACAACATCTTACCGCAGCACTCTGACCGCAAACAACAACACCTTACCGCAGTACCCTGGCCCCAAACAACAACTTCTTACCGCAGCACACTGACCCCAAACAACAACATCTTACCGCAGTACTCTGACCCCAAACAACAACATCTTACCGCAGCACGCTGTCCCCAAACAACACCTTACCGCAGCACTCTGACCCAAACAACAACATCTTACCGCAGCACTCTGACCCCAAACAACAACATCTTACCGCAGCACTCTGACCACAAACAGCAACATCTTACCGCAGCACTCTGACCCCAAACAACGTCTTTCCGCAACACTCTGACCCCAAACAACAACATCTTACCGCAGCACACTGACCCCATACAACAACATCTTACCGCAGCACTCTGACCCCAAACAGCAACATCTTACCGCAGCACTCTGACCCCAAACAACATCTTACCGCAGCACGCTGACCCCAAACAACAACATCTTACCGCAGCACTCTGACCCCAAACAACATCTTTCCGCAACACTCTGACCCCAAACAACAACATCTTCCCGCAGCGCACTGACCCCATACAACAACATCTTACCGCAGCATGCTGGCCTCAAACAACATCTTACCACAGCACGCTGACCCCAAACAACAACATCTTACCGCAGCACACTGACCAACAACAACAACATCTTACCGCAGCACGCTGGCCCCAAACAACAACATCTTACCGCAGCACACTGAGCCCAAACAACATCTTACCGCAGCACTCTGACACCAAACAACAACATCTTACCGCAGCAATCTGACACCAAACAACATCTTACTGCAGCACGCTGACCCCAAACAACAACATCTTACCGCAGCACTCTGACCCCAAACAACAGCATCTTACCGCAGCACTCTGACCCCAAACAACAACATCTTAACGCAGCACGCTGACCCCAAACAACAACATCTTAACGCAGCACGCTGACCCCAAACAACAACATCTTACTGCAACACTCTGACCCCAAACAACAACATCTTACCGCAGCACTCTGACCCCAAACAACAACATCTTACCGCAGCACACTGACCCCAAACAAGAAAATCTTACCGCAGCACTCTGACCCCAAACAACAACATCTTACCGCAGCACTCTGACCCCAAACAACAACATCTTACCGCAGCACACTGACCCCAAACAACAACATCTTACCGCAGCACGCTGACCCCAAACAACAACATCTTACCGCAGCACGCTGACCCCAAACAACATCTTACCGCAGCACTCTGACCCCAAACAACATCTTACCGCAGCACGCTGACCCCAAACAACAACATCTTACCGCAGTACGCTGACCCTAAACAACAACATCTTACCGCAGCACTCTGACCCCAAACAACAACATCTTACCGCAGCACTCTGACCCCAAACAACAACATCTTACTGCAGCACTCTGACCCCAAACAACATCTTTCCGCAACACTCTGACCCCAAACAACATCTTACCGCAGCACGCTGACCCCAAACAACAACATCCTCCCGCAGCACTCTGACCCCAAACAACATCTTTCCGCAACACTCTGGCCCCAAACAACAACATCTTACCGCAGCGCACTGACCCCATACAACAACATCTTACCGCAGCACGCTGGCCCCAAACAACATCTTACCACAGCACGCTGACCCCAAACAACAACATCTTACCACAGCACACCGACCCCAAACAACAACATCTTACCGCAGCACGCTGGCCCCAAACAACAACATCTTACCGCAGCACTCTGACCCCAAACAACATCTCACCGCAGCACGCTGACCCCAAACAACATCTTACCGCAGCACGCTGACCCCAAACAACAACAGCTTACCACAGCACTCTGACCCCAAACAACAACATCTTACCGCAGCACTCTGACCCCAAACAAAAACATCTTACCGCAGCACTCTGACCCCAAACAACAACATCTTACCGCAGCACTCTGACCCCAAACAACAACATCTTACCGCAGCACACCGACCCCAAACAACAACATCTTACCGCAGCACTCTGACCCCAAACAACAACATCTTACCGCAGCACTCTGACCCCAAACAACATCTTACCGCAGCATGCTGACCCCAAACAACATCTTACCGCAGCACGCTGACCCCAAACAACAACATTTTACCGCAGCACGCTGACCCCAAACAACAACATCTTACCGCAGCACTCTGACCCCAAACAACAACACCTTACCGCAGCTCACTGACCCCAAACAACACCTTACCGCAGCACGCTGACCCCAAACAACAACATCTTACCGCAGCACTCTGACCCCAAACAACACCTTACCGCAGCACGCTGACCCCAAACAACAACATCTTACCGCAACACGCTGACCCCAAACAACAACTTCTTACCGCAGCACTCTGACCCCAAACAACAACATCTTACCGCAGCACTCTTACACCATACAACAACATCTTACCGCAGCACTCTGACCCCAAACAACAACTTACCGCAGCACTCTGACCCCAAACAACATCTTACCGCAGCACGCTGACCCCAAACAACATCTTACCGCAGCACTCTGACCCCAAACAACAACATCTTACCGCAGCACTCTGACCCCAAACAACATCTTACCGCAGCACGCTGACCCCAAACAACAACATCTTACCGCAGCACGCTGACCCCAAACAACAACATCTTACCGCAGCACTCTGACCGCAAACAACAACACCTTACCGCAGTACCCTGGCCCCAAACAACAACTTCTTACCGCAGCACACTGACCCCAAACAACAACATCTTACCGCAGTACTCTGACCCCAAACAACAACATCTTACCGCAGCACGCTGTCCCCAAACAACACCTTACCGCAGCACTCTGACCCAAACAACAACATCTTACCGCAGCACTCTGACCCCAAACAACAACATCTTACCGCAGCACTCTGACCACAAACAGCAACATCTTACCGCAGCACTCTGACCCCAAACAACATCTTACCGCAGCACGCTGGCCCCAAACAACACCTTACCGCAGCACTCTGACCCAAACAACAACATCTTACCGCAGCACGCTGACCCCAAACAACAACATCTTACCGCAGCACTCTGACCCCAAACAACGTCTTTCCGCAACACTCTGACCCCAAACAACAACATCTTACCGCAGCACACTGACCCCATACAACAACATCTTACCGCAGCACTCTGACCCCAAACAGCAACATCTTACCGCAGCACTCTGACCCCAAACAACATCTTACCGCAGCACGCTGACCCCAAACAACAACATCTTACCGCAGCACTCTGACCCCAAACAACATCTTTCCGCAACACTCTGACCCCAAACAACAACATCTTCCCGCAGCGCACTGACCCCATACAACAACATCTTACCGCAGCATGCTGGCCTCAAACAACATCTTACCACAGCACGCTGACCCCAAACAACAACATCTTACCGCAGCACACTGACCAACAACAACAACATCTTACCGCAGCACGCTGGCCCCAAACAACAACATCTTACCGCAGCACACTGAGCCCAAACAACATCTTACCGCAGCACTCTGACACCAAACAACAACATCTTACCGCAGCAATCTGACACCAAACAACATCTTACTGCAGCACGCTGACCCCAAACAACAACATCTTACCGCAGCACTCTGACCCCAAACAACAGCATCTTACCGCAGCACTCTGACCCCAAACAACAACATCTTAACGCAGCACGCTGACCCCAATCAACAACATCTTAACGCAGCACGCTGACCCCAAACAACAACATCTTACTGCAACACTCTGACCCCAAACAACAACATCTTACCGCAGCACTCTGACCCCAAACAACAACATCTTACCGCAGCACACTGACCCCAAACAAGAAAATCTTACCGCAGCACTCTGACCCCAAACAACAACATCTTACCGCAGCACTCTGACCCCAAACAACAACATCTTACCGCAGCACACTGACCCCAAACAACAACATCTTACCGCAGCACTCTGACCCCAAACAACAACATCTTACCGCAGCACTCTGACCCCAAACAACATCTTACCGCAGCACTCTGACCCCAAACAACAACATCTTACCGCAGCACGCTGACCCCAAACAACAACATCTTACCGCAGCACTCTGACCCCAAACAACAACATCTTACCGCAGCACTCTGACCCCATACAACATCTTACCGCAGCACGCTGACCCCAAACAACAACATCTTACCGCAGCACGCTGAACCCAAACAACAACATCTTTCCGCAGCACTCTGACCCCAAACAACAACACCTTACCGCAGCTCACTGACCCCATACAACAACATCTTACCGCAGCACTCTGACCCCAAACAACATCTTTCCGCAACACTCTGACCCCAAACAACAACATCTTACCGCAGCGCACTGACCCCATACAACAACATCTTACCGCAGCACGCTAGCCTCAAACAACATCTTACCACAGCACGCTGACCCCAAACAACAACATCTTACCGCAGCGCACTGACCCCATACAACAACATCTTACCGCAGCACGCTAGCCTCAAACAACATCTTACCGCAGCACACTGACCCCAAACAACAACATCTTACCGCAGCCCGCTGGCCCCAAACAACAACATCTTACCGCAGCACTCTGACCCCAAACAACATCTTACCGTAGCACTCTGACCCCAAACAACAGCATCTTACCGCAGCACTCTGACCCCAAACATCAACATCTTACCGCAGCACTCTGACCCCAAACAACAACATCTTACCGCAGCACTCTTACCCCATACAACAACATCTTACCACAGCACTCTGACCCCAAACAACATCTTACCGCAGCACTCTGACCGCATACAACATCTTACCGCAGCACTCTGACCCGAAGCAACATCTTACCGCAGCAAGCTGACCCCAAACAACAACATCTTACCGCAGCACGCTGACCCCAAACAAAATCTTACCGCAGCACGCTGACCCCAAACAACAACATCTGACCGCAGTACGCTAACCCTAAACAACAACATCTTACCGCAGCACTCTGACCCCAAACAACAACATCTTACCGCAGCACTCTGACCCCATACAACATCTTACCGCAGCACTCTGACCCCAAACAACATCTTACCGCAGCATGCTGACCCCAAACAACATCTTACCGCAGCACTCTGACCCCAAACAACAACATCTTACCGCAGCACGCTGACCCCAAACAACAACATCTTACCGCAGCACTCTGACCCCAAACAACAACACCTTACCGCAGCTCACTGACCCCATACAACAACATCTTACCGGAGCGCTCTGACCCCAAACAACATCTTACCACAGCACTCTGACCCCAAACAACAGCATCTTACCGCAGCACTCTGACCCCAAAGGTCAACATCTTACCGCAGCACTCTGACCCCAAACAACAACATCTTACCGCAGCACTCTTACCCCATACAACAACATCTTACCGCAGCACTCTGACCCCAAACAACATCTTACCGCAGCACGCTGACCCCAAACAACAACATCTTACCGCAGCACGCTGACCCCAAACAACATCTTACCGCAGCACTCTGACCCCAAACAACATCTTACCGCAGCACGCTGACCCCAAAGAACAACCTCTTACCGCAGTACGCTGACCCTAAACAACAACATCTTACCGCAGCACTCTGACCCCATACAACATCTTACCGCAGCACTCTGACCCCAAACAACATCTTACCGCAGCATGCTGACCCCAAACAACATTTTTCCGCAGCACGCTGACCCCAAACAACAACATCTTACCTCAGCACGCTGACCCCAAACAACAACATCTTACCCCAGCACTCTGACCCCAAACAACAACACCTTACCGCAGCTCACTGACCCCATACAACAACATCTTACCGCAGCACTCTGACCCCAAACAACATCTTACCGCAGCACTCTGACCCCATACAACAACATCTTACCGCAGCACTCTGACCCCAAACAACATCTTACCGCAGCACGCTGACCCCAAACAACAACATCTTACCGCAGCACTCTGACCCCAAACAACATCTTTCCGCAGCACGCTGACACCAAACAACAACATTATACCGCAGCACGCTGACCCCAAACAACATCTTACCGCAGCACGCTGAGCCCAAACAACATCTTACCGCAGCACGCTGACCCCAAACAACAGCATCTTACCGCAGCACACTGACCCCAAACAACAACATCTTACCGCAGCAGGCTGACCCCAAACAACAACATCTTACCGCAGCACTCTGACCCCAAACAACAACATCTTACCGCAGCACTCTGACCCCAAACAACAACATCTTACCGCAGCACTCTGACCCCAAAAAACAACATCTTACCGCAGCACACTGACCCCAAACAACAACATCTTACCGCAGCACTCTGACCCCATACAACATCTTACCGCAGCACTCTGACCCCAAACAACATCTTACCGCAGCATGCTGACCCCAAACAACATCTTACCGCAGCACACTGACCCCAAACAACAACATCTTACCGCAGCACGCTGACCCCAAACAACAACATCTTACCGCAGCACTCTGACCCCAAACAACATCTTACCGCAGCACTCTGACCCCAAACAACAGCATCTTACCGCAGCACTCTGACCCCAAACATCAACATCTTACCGCAGCACTCTGACCCCAAACAACATCTTACCGCAGCACTCTGACCGCATACAACATCTTACCGCAGCACTCTGACCCCAAACAACATCTTACCGCAGCAAGCTGACCCCAAACAACAACATCTTACCGCAGCACGCTGACCCCAAACAACATCTTACCGCAGCACGCTGACCCCAAACAACAACATCTTACCGCAGTACGCTGACCCTAAACAACAACATCTTACCGCAGCACTCTGACCCCAAACAACAACATCTTACCGCAGCACACTGACCCCAAACAACAACATCTTACCGCAGCACTCTGACCCCAAACAACATCTTTCCGCAACACTCTGACCCCAAACAACAACATCTTACCGCAGCACTCTGACCCCAAACAACATCTTACCGCAGCACGCTGACCCCGAACAAGATCTTACCGCAGCACTCTGACCCCAAACAACACCTTTCCGCAACACTCTGACCCCAAACAACAAAATCTTACCGCAGCGCACTGACCCCATACAACAACATCTTACCGCAGCACGCAGGCCCCAAACAACATCTTACCACAGCACGCTGACCCCAAACAACAACATTTTACCGCAGCACACTGACCCCAAACAACAACATCTTACCACAGCACGCTGGCCCCAAACAACAACATCTTACCGCAGCACACTGAGCCCAAACAACATCTTACCGCAGCACGCTGACACCAAACAACAACATTTTACCGCAGCACGCTGACCCCAAACAACATCTTACCGCAGCACGCTGACCCCAAACAACATCTTACCGCAGCACGCTGACCCCAAACAACAACATCTTACCACAGCACTCTGACCGCAAACAACAACATCTTACTGCAGCACTCTGACCCCAAACAACAACATCTTACCGCAGCACTCTGACCCCAAACAACATCTTACCGCAGCACTCTGACCCCAAACAACATCTTACCGCAGCGCTCTGACCCCAAACAACATCTTACCGCAGCACTCTGACCCCAAAAACCAGCATCTTACCGCAGCACTCTGACCCCAAACATCAACATCTTACCGCAGCACTCTGACCCCAAACAACAACATCTTACCGCAGCACTCTTACCCCATACAACAACATTTTACCGCAGCACTCTGACCCCAAACAACATCTTAGCGCAGCACTCTGACCGCATACAACATCTTACCGCAGCACTCTGATCCCAAACAACCTCTTACCGCAGCAAGCTGACCCCAAACAACATCTTACCGCAGCACGCTGACCCCAAACAACATCTTACCGCAGCACTCTGACCCCAAACAACATCTTACCGCTGCACGCTGACCCCAAACAACAACATCTTACCGCAGTACGCTGACCCTAAACAACAACATCTTACCGCAGCACTCTGACCCCAAACAACAACATCTTACCGCAGCACACTCACCCCAAACAACAACATCTTACCGCAGCACTCTGACCCCAAACAACATCTTACCGCAGCACGCTGACCCCAAACAACAACATCTTACCGCAGCACACTCACCCCAAACAACAACATCTTACCGCAGCACTCTGACCCCAAACAACATCTTACCGCAGCACGCTGACCCCATACAACAACATCTTATCGCAGCACTCTGACCCCAAACAACATCTTTCCGCAACACTCTGACCCCAAACAACAACATCTTAACGCAGCGCACTGACCCCATACAACAACATCTTACCGCAGCACGCTGGCCCCAAACAACATCTTACCACAGCACGCTGACCCCAAACAACAACATTTTACCGCAGCACACTGACCCCAAACAACAAAATCTTACCGCAGCACGCTGGCCCCAAACAACAACATCTTACCGCAGCACACTGAGCCCAAACAACATCTTACCGCAGCACGTTGACACCAAACAACATTTTACCGCAGCACGCTGACCCCAAACAACATCTTCCCGCAGCACGCTGACCCCAAACAACATCTTACCGCAGCACGCTGGCCCCAAACAACATCTTACCACAGCACGCTGACCCCAAACAACAACATCTTACCGCAGCATACTGACCCCAAACAACAACATCTTACCGCAGCACGCTGCCCCAAACAACAACATCTTACCGCAGCACACTGAGCCCAAACAACATCTTACCGCAGCACGCTGACACCAAACAACAGCATCTTACCGCAGCACACTGACCCCAAACAATAACATCTTACCGCAGCAGGCTGACCCCAAACAACAACATCTTACCGCAGCACTCTGACCCCAAACAACAACATCTTACCGCAGCACTCTGACCCCAAACAACAACATCTTACCGCAGCACTCTGACCCCAAACAACAACATCTTACCGCAGCACACTGACCCCAAACAACAACATCTTACCGCAGCACTCTGACCCCAAACAACAACATCTTACCGCAGCACTCTGACCCCATACAACATCTTACCGCAGCACTCTGACCCCAAACAACATCTTACCACAGCATGCTGACCCCAAACAACATCTTACCGCAGCACACTGACCCAAACAACAACATCTTACCGCAGCACGCTGACCCCAAACAACAACATCTTACCGCAGCACTCTGACCCCAAACAACATCTTACCGCAGCACTCTGACCCCAAACAACAGCATCTTACCGCAGCACTCTGACCCCAAACAACATCTTACCGCAGCACTCTGACCCCAAACATCAACATCTTACCGCAGCACTCTGACCCCAAACAACAACATCTTACCGCAGCACTCTTACCCCATACAACAACATCTTACAGCAGCACTCTGACCCCCAAACAACATCTTACCGCAGCACTCTGACCGCGTACAACATCTTACCGCAGCACTCTGACCCCAAACAACATCTTACCGCAGCAAGCTGACCCCAAACAACAACATCTTACCGCAGCACGCTGACCCCAAACAACATCTTACTGCAGCACGCTGACCCCAAACAACAACATCTTACCGCAGTACGCTGACCCTAAACAACAACATCTCACCGCAGCACTCTGACCCCAAACAACAACATCTTACCGCAGCACACTGACCCCAAACAACAACATCTTACCGCAGCACTCTGACCCCAAGCAACATCTTTCCGCAACACTCTGACCCCAAACAACAACATCTTACCGCAGCACTCTGACACCAAACAACATCTTACCGCAGCACACTGACCCCAAACAACAACATCTTACCGCAGCACTCTGACCCCAAACAACACCTTTCCGCAACACTCTGACCCCAAACAACAACATCTTACCGCAGCGCACTGACCCCATACAACAACATCTTACCGCAGCACGCAGGCCCCAAACAACATCTTACCACAGCACACTGACCACAAACAACAACATTTTACCGCAGCACACTGACCGCAAACAACAACATCTTACCGCAGCACGCTGGCCCCAAACAACAACATCTTACCACAGCACGCTGACCCCAAACAGCATCTTACCGCAGCACGCTGACCCCAAACAACATCTTACCGCAGCACTCTGACCCCAAACAACAACATCTTACCGCAGAACTCTGACCCCAAACAACAACATCTTACCGCAGCACACTGACCCCAAACAACAACATCTTACCGCAGCACTCTGACCCCAAACAACAACATCTTACCGCAGCACTCTGACCCCATACAACATCTTACCGCAGCACTCTGACCCCAAACAACATCTTACCGCAACATGCTGACCCCAAACAACATCTTACCGCAGCACGCTGACCCCAAACAACAACATCTTACCGCAGCACGCTGACCCCATACAACAACATCTTACCGCAGCATGCTGGCCTCAAACAACATCTTACCACAGCACGCTGACCCCAAACAACAACATCTTACCGCAGCACACTGACCAACAACAACAACATCTTACCGCAGCACGCTGGCCCCAAACAACAACATCTTACCGCAGCACACTGAGCCCAAACAACATCTTACCGCAGCACTCTGACACCAAACAACAACATCTTACCGCAGCAATCTGACACCAAACAACATCTTACTGCAGCACGCTGACCCCAAACAACAACATCTTACCGCAGCACTCTGACCCCAAACAACAGCATCTTACCGCAGCACTCTGACCCCAAACAACAACATCTTAACGCAGCACGCTGACCCCAAACAACAACATCTTAACGCAGCACGCTGACCCCAAACAACAACATCTTACTGCAACACTCTGACCCCAAACAACAACATCTTACCGCAGCACTCTGACCCCAAACAACAACATCTTACCGCAGCACACTGACCCCAAACAAGAAAATCTTACCGCAGCACTCTGACCCCAAACAACAACATCTTACCGCAGCACTCTGACCCCAAACAACAACATCTTACCGCAGCACACTGACCCCAAACAACAACATCTTACCGCAGCACTCTGACCCCAAACAACAACATCTTACCGCAGCACTCTGACCCCAAACAACATCTTACCGCAGCACTCTGACCCCAAACAACAACATCTTACCGCAGCACGCTGACCCCAAACAACAACATCTTACCGCAGCACTCTGACCCCAAACAACAACATCTTACCGCAGCACTCTGACCCCATACAACATCTTACCGCAGCACGCTGACCCCAAACAACAACATCTTACCGCAGCACGCTGAACCCAAACAACAACATCTTTCCGCAGCACTCTGACCCCAAACAACAACACCTTACCGCAGCTCACTGACCCCATACAACAACATCTTACCGCAGCACTCTGACCCCAAACAACATCTTTCCGCAACACTCTGACCCCAAACAACAACATCTTACCGCAGCGCACTGACCCCATACAACAACATCTTACCGCAGCACGCTAGCCTCAAACAACATCTTACCACAGCACGCTGACCCCAAACAACAACATCTTACCGCAGCGCACTGACCCCATACAACAACATCTTACCGCAGCACGCTAGCCTCAAACAACATCTTACCGCAGCACACTGACCCCAAACAACAACATCTTACCGCAGCCCGCTGGCCCCAAACAACAACATCTTACCGCAGCACTCTGACCCCAAACAACATCTTACCGTAGCACTCTGACCCCAAACAACAGCATCTTACCGCAGCACTCTGACCCCAAACATCAACATCTTACCGCAGCACTCTGACCCCAAACAACAACATCTTACCGCAGCACTCTTACCCCATACAACAACATCTTACCACAGCACTCTGACCCCAAACAACATCTTACCGCAGCACTCTGACCGCATACAACATCTTACCGCAGCACTCTGACCCGAAGCAACATCTTACCGCAGCAAGCTGACCCCAAACAACAACATCTTACC